>NC_084735.1:9735913-9860913 GCF_033978785.1 Entelurus aequoreus
CCGGATCGGCCACTTTTTAGGGGGTGAGTGTTAACCTCTCTACTCTGCGCATCAAGAGCTACACTAGATAGTGATATTTTCACTTCCAAGCCCTTTTCTCAATCAGGGGATGTAATTTGGTGCTGTGACCCGGATCGGACACTTTTAGGGGGTGAGTGTTAACCTCGCTAGTCTGTACATCAAGAGCTGCACTAGACAGCCAGCTTTAAACTTGTTGACTTCCAAGCCCATCTCTCAATCAGGGGATGTGATTTGGTGCCGTGACCCGGATCGGCCACTTTTAGGAGGTTAATGTTAACCTCTCTTCTCCACACATTAAGAACTACACTACAGAGTGAGCTTTTAGATTGTCAACTTCCAAGCCCATCTTTCGTAATTTGGTGCCGTGACCCGGATCGGCCATTTTTAGGGGGTGAGTGTTAACATCTCTTCTCCGCGCATGAAGAGCTGCACTACACAGCCAGCTTTAAACTTGTTGACTTCCAAGCCCATCTCTCTATCAGGGGATGTAATTTGGTGCTGTGACCTGGATCGGCCATTTTTAGGGGGTGAGTGTTAACCTTTCTTCTCCACACATTAAGAACTGCATGAGACTGAGTTTTTGGCTTTTTGACTTCCAAGCCCATCTCTCATAATTTGGTGCCGTGACCCGGATCGGCAATTTTTAGCGGGTGAGTGTTACCATCTCTTCTCCGTGCATCAAGAGCTGCACTACACAGCGAGCTTTTAACTTGTTGACTTCCAAGCCCATCTCTCAATCAGGGGATGTAATTTGGTGCTGTGACCCGGATCGGCCATTTGTATGGGTTAGTGTTAACCTCTCTTCTCCACACATTAAGAACTGCACCAGACAGTGAGTTTTTGGCTTTTTGACTTCCAAGCCCACCTCTCAATCAAGGGATGTAATTTGGTGCCGTGACCCGGATTGGCAATTTTTAGGGGGTGAGTGTTAACCTCTTTTCTCCACGCATTAAGAACTACACTACACAGTGAGCTTTTAGATTGTCCACTTCCAAGCCCATCTCACAATCAGGGGATATAATTTGGTGCCGTGACCCGGATCAGCCACTTTTAGGGGGTGAGTGTTAACCTCTCTTCTCCATGCATTAAGAACTACACGAGACTGAGTTTTTGGCTATTTGACTTCCAAGCCCATCTCTCAATCAGGGGATGTCATTTGGTGCCGTGACCTGGAATCAGCCACTTTTAGGGGGTGAGTGTTAACCTCTATACTCTGCGCAACAAGAGCTGCACTAGACATTGAGCTTTTAGCTTCTCAACTTCGAAGCCCATCTCTCAATCAGGAGGTTGTAATTTGGTGCCGTGACCCGGATCGGCCTTTTTTAGGGGGTGAGAGTTAACCTCTCTTCTCCATGCATTAGGGACTGCACTACACAGTGAGCTTTTAGCTTGTTGGCTTCCAAGCCCATCGCTCAATTAGGGGATGTAATTCGGTGCCATTACCCGGATCGGCCACTTTTAGGGGGTGAGTGTTAACCTTTCTTTTCCATGCCTTAAGAACTGCACGAGACTGAGTTTTTGGCTTTTTGACTTCCAAGCCCATCTCTCAATCAGGGGATGTAATTTGGTGCCGTGACTCGGATTAGCCACTTTCTAAGGGGGTGAGTGTTAACCTCTCTTCTCCATGCATTAAGAACTGCACGAGACTGAGTTTTTGACTTCCAAGCCCATCTCTCAATCAGGGGATGTAATTTGGTGCCGTGACCTGGAATCAGACACTTTTAGGGGGTGAGTGTTAACCTCTATACTCTGCGCAACAAGAGCTGCACTAGACATTGAGCTTTTAGCTTCTCAACTTCGAAGCCCATCTCTCAATCAGGAGGTTGTAATTTGGTGCCGTGACCCAGATCTGCCTTTTTTAGGGGGTGAGTGTTAACCTCTCTTCTCCACGCATTAGGGACTGCACTACACAGTGAGCTTTTAGCTTGTTGACTTCCAAGCCCGTCGCTCAATTAGGGGATGTAATTTGGTGCCGTTACCCGGATCGGCCACTTTTAGGGGGTGAGTGTTAACCTCTCTTCTCCACGCATTAAGAACTACACTACACGGTGAGCTTTTAGATTGTCGACTTCCAAGCCCATCTCTCAGTCAGGGGATGTAATTTGGTGCCGTGACCTGAATCGGCCACTTCCAAGCGATGTAATTGCAATGTATTCGTAAATCGCAATTTTTTGGGGTCGGGGACTTCGGGCTAGCAGATGTTTACGAGTGCCAAGACGCAGTACCTGGGGTCTCCACACGGCGGTAGTGGTAGGGGTTGACACAGATGTCCTTCTGCTTGGAGCCGAAGGGGAACTCGCAGCAGTCCAGGGCCTTGAGCTCGTGGTGTGACTGCAGGTCCGGCCAGCGCCACACCCGGCAGTAGATGACGTGGGGGAGACCTTTGCGGTGCGACACCTGCAGCCTGCCGTCCAGCGAGCGGGGGATGGTCACGCACTTGCCTAGTGGCGGGGGGGGGGGGGGGGAGAGACACTTTATTAGGGAGACCGTCGTCAGTAGCGGACCCGGGCTCTCGCCGAGACTCAACTGGGCTGTCCCGGGCAGCTGAGGGCTCTCTCCAGCTCCTCCATGGCGCCCTTCTTCTTCTTCAGCTTCTTCACCAGCGAGTCCACCGCCTTCTCCGCCCACTTCTCCTCCTCGTCGCCCTGCTTCCAGCCCAGCAGCCGCTTGACGGCCGGGCTGGTGAAGGAGAACAGCGACGTGATGGAGGCGCTCGGGTTCATGCTCCGGATAGGTTCACACCTGCGGGAGGAAGGGATGAGGAGCCGCGCCGTCTGGGCCGTGTTTGCCTTTCCCGCAAGCGCGCTTCGCGGCGGCGGTCACGCTGAGGTCGCGTCCTCGGGCGTGCAAATTCAAATTAAAGTTGTTGTTGTTGTTGTTGAAAAATGGCGCTGATGTCAGCAAGAGAGCAAGCAAGCAAGGAGCTGCTGCTTTATGAGGGCTGGCGTCACTCAGTCTACACACTCAGATAGTCCAATTACCTAATGCTTTATCTCACACACACACACACACACACACACACACACACACACACACACACACACACACACACACACACACACACACACACACACACACACACACACACACACACACACACACACACACACACACACACACACACACACACACACACACACACACACACACACACACACCTCATCCTCCCCCTCCTTAAGAAAACAGTCAACAAGGCAACTTCCCATTTCCTCTCAACTGGCATCACTCATGCAGCCAACACTTACCGTAATGACTACAATAGAAGCCCAAGCACATTATAACGGTTGGATTAAACAAATAAAAGTTTCCCACGAAATAAAGTCTATTCATTAAAACGTGTCACTTTTCTAATGTTTGTATGTATAAAACTTTTATATAAATATAAATATAAAAAGAGTTTGTTTCGCTCACCTCCACGCAGAAGTCCAGTGTTGCTACTACGAGTCCGCGTCACGTCAGGCTGGCGGCGGCTGGAGGGTGTGTGTGAGTGTGGGTGTGTGCCGTGCGCGCGCACGCGTCCCAAAACATCCGCCGTGTGAGTTTCAAAATAAAAGCCCCCCCGAGGAATTTGCTCTAATATACAAGAAATAGAAAAAATATTGTGAGGGGGGAAAACAATTGAAAAAGTATTCTAATAAACATTTAGAACAAATAAAAAAAATATTGTAAGAAAAAAATATTCTAATAAACATTTAGAAAAAATATTGTGAGGGAAAAACTATTGAAAAAGTATTCTAATAAACATTTAAAACAAATAAAACATATTGTGAGGGGAAAACAATGGAAAAAGTATTCTGATAAACATTTAGAACAAATAAAAAAATATTGTGAGAAGAAAATTGAAAAAGTACTCTTAAAAACATTTAGAACAAATAAAAAAATATTGTGAGGGAAAAACTATTGAAAAAAAGTATTCTAATAAACATTTACAACAAATAAAAAAATATTGTGAGAAAAAAATTGAAAAAGTATTCTTATAAACATTTAGAACAAATAAAAAAATATTGTGAGAAAAAAATTGAAAAAGAATTCTTATAAACATTAGAACAGATAAAATATATTGTGAGGGAAAAACAATGGAAAAAGTATTCTAATAAACATTTAGAACAAATAAAAAAATATTGTGACAAAAAATTGAAAAAGTATTCTAATAAACATTTAGAACAAATAAAAAAATATTGTGAAAAAAAAATGGAAAAAGTATTCTTATAAACATTTAGAACAAATAAAATATATTGTGAGGAAAAAACTGTTGAAAAAGTATTCTAATAAACATTTAGAAAAAATATTGTGAGGGAAAAACAATGGAAAAAGTATTCTAATAAACATTTAGAACAAATAAAAAAATATTGTGAGATTTAAAAAAAAAAGTATTCTAATAAACATTTAGAACAAATAAAAAAATATTGTGAGAAAAAAATTGAAAAAGTATTCTTATAAACATTTAGAACAAATAAAATATATTGTGAGGGAAAAACAGTTGAAAAAGTATTCTAATAAACATTTAGAACAAATATTGTGAGGGAAAAACAATGGAAAAAAGTATTCTAACAAACATTTAGAACAAATAAAAAGATATTTTGAGAAAAAAATTGAAAAAGTATTCTTATAAACATTTAGAACACATAAAAAAATATTGTGAGAAAAAATTTGAAAAAGTATTCTTATAAACATTTAGAACAAATTAAAAATATTGAGGGAAAAACAATTGAAAAAGTATTCTAATAAACATTTAGAAAAAATAAAAAAATATTGTGAGAAAACAATTGAAAAAGTATTCTTATAAATAAAAAAATATTGTGAGAAAACAATTGAAAAAGTATTCTTATAAACATTTAGAACAAATAAAAAATATTGAGGGAAAAACAATTGAAAAAGTATTCTAATAAACATTTAGAAAAAATATTGTGAGGGAAAAACAATGGAAAAAGTATTCTAATAAACATTTAGAACAAATAAAAAAATATTGGGAGAAAAAAATTGAAAAAGTATTCTTATAAACATTTAGAACAAATAAAATATATTGTGAGGGAAAAACAGTTGAAAAAGTATTCTAATAAACATTAACGTGTGCATATTAGTGCATATTCGCCCCAGTAAATGACTTGCTTACGTCATTTAAATAAAGACCACAATATTTTGACACAAATGCACATTTATCACATGAACATCATTTTTTTTTTAAGGTTTTTTTGTTCGGTTTGCACTTCATGAAGTTTTGCACTTGTTGTGGTTTTTTTTTTTGTTAGTTTTCATTATATTTGGATGTATTTGTTTGGTTTGTATGACATCCATGAATGAAAAATGAAAAAAAATTGTTTTTAAGTTTTACTAATTGTATTGTTCTTTTGTTTGCTCAAAACCTGATAAAGCTTTTATCTAAACTCCTGTCGGGGTTTATTTTGAAGCTTAATTTTGCCGAAAATGTTCACCTTTTAAGTAAGCATTCACAGTTCATGTAGAGGAGCTCAATAAAGATTCTTGTCAAAACAAACTGCTCTATCAATCTGCAACTACACGATGAACGCCGTATTTATTGTGATTAATCACGTGCGTTAACTCGTTCATTTTGACAGCCCAAATAGACATTTATTGGAATGTATTCATTAACATTCCTCTGTTTTTATACACCCCACTTTTCCATATGATGTGATTGTCTACTCAAGTTTTGCCCCGCTCAGAATCATTTAATGCAAAAAATATATATATAATAATTTCAAAATAAATTGCATGATCAATGTGATAATTTTTGGTGATTAATCATATTAGCTTGTTATTTTTGTATATCATTTGAAGAAAAATACTATATATTGTTAGCGGGATATAAAATAACCTTTTATCAGATATATTTTTGCACGGCATTAATCTATTAAAAGGTTAGCATGACGCTCACATTTGAACAGTGACACCATGCTAGTTAATTAACATATTGACTAAATTAATGAAGGATTTTTGTCGGTTTCACTTTATTTTAAGAAATATTTTTTCTTTCATGATGTGAAAAGTTGATGTATTTAGCATGTTTGACGTTCATAAACAGGCTCTAAGCACACATTACAGTTAAAACATTAAACATGTCACTTTTTTTTAATAATTACAAATATTTCAATATATTTAAAACTTTTATCACGGCCGCAGTTTGACTCTGGAACAGATTATTCCTATTGGCGTAGTGTGTGTAACTAACTGTGCACTTGACCTACCAAAGCGCTTTAGTTGTGAAGGGCCCACAGAGGCGCTTCCGGTTGTCGTGCCGTCGTCTTGACGCAGGTCGGAGGCGTCCGGAGCCAGTCTGGTTGGTCTCCTCCGGGCCGCCACACAGCAGCCTCGCCGGCGTCAGGCTGGCTGGAGCCGCAGCGCCGCCGCTCCAGATCCCTCCGCCGACTGGGTTAGCACCTGACAACAGACATGGGGGGGGGGGGGGGGGGTTTCTAGAATATTCTAGTGATGGAATATATATATATATATATATATATATATATATATATATATATATATATATATATATATATATATATATATATATATATCACAAAAGATAATCAGCACTCATTTTTACAATAAATAAAGCTTTTTTATTTTATTTTACATATTTATTTTTTCTATTAATTTTCTGGTGAGAGCAACTTTGTCAGTTATTTACTATTTTTCCTGCCACACATTCTAATATCTCCAAAAAGGGTTCATTATGTCTTCCTTTTCACATTTTCTTGTCATCACACCATATTTCCGGTATATTAGATGACATTTTTTACCCAGTCAAATTTCCATCTATTATACCAAAAATACGGTCTGATGACTAGAAAATGTGAAAAAGTATTCTAATAAAAACATTTAAATCAAATAACAAAATATTGTGAGGGGAAAAACAATTGAAAAAAGATTCTAATAAACATTTAGAACAAATAAAAAAATATTGTGAGAATTAAAAAAAAAAAAAGTATTCTAATAAACATTTAAAACAAATAAAAAAAATATTGTGAGGGGAAAACAATTGAAAAAATATTCTAATAAACATTTAGAACAAATAAAAAAATATTGTGAGAAAATTTTTGAAAAAGTATTCTAATAAACATTTAGAACAAATACAAAATATTGTGGGGCAAAAACAATTGAAAAAGTATTCTAATAAAAACATTTAAAACAAATAAAAGAATATTGTGACTGGAAAACAATTGAAAAAGTGTTCTAATAAACATTTAGAACAAATAAAAAAATATTGTGAGGGAAAAACAATTGAAAAAGTATTCTAATAAACATTTAAAACAAATAAAAAAATATTGTGAGGGAAAAACAATTGGAAAAGTATTCTAATAAACATTTAGAACAAATAAAAAAATATTGTGAGGGGAAAAACAATTGAAAAAGTATTCTAACAAACATTTAAAAAATATATTGTGAGGGAAAAACTATTGAAAAGGTATTCTAATAAACATTTAGAACAAATAAAAAAAATATTGTGAGAGGAAATACAATTGAACAAGTATTCTAATAAAAATTTTGAACAAATATTGTGAGGGAAAAACAATTGAAAAAGTATTCTAATAAACATTTAGATCAAATAAAAAATATTGTGAGGGAAAAACAATTGAAAAAGTATTCTAATAAACATTTAGAACAAGTAAAAAAATATTGTGAGAAAAAATTTGAAAAAGTATTCTAATAAACATTTAGAACAAATAAAAAAATATTGTGAGGGGAAAAACAATTGAAAAAGTATTCTAACAAACATTTAGAACAAATAAAAAATATTGTGAGGGGAAAATTGAAAAAGTATTTTAATAAACATTTAGAACAAATAAAACATTTTGTGAGGGAAAAAACTAATGATGCCACAAACACTAAAAACAATTAAGCTTTATGTTACAACAGAAGTGAAATGCAGGCTGTTTTTTTGTTTTATTTTTAGGTGTAACCACGTTTTTTATATTTTCATATATTAATATATATATAAAAACTACGCATTATATAATTAATGCATGGGCTTACTATGTTTTTTTGTAGATAACTCTTCAAAGACGTGTGAGTTGTCCGTGAACGCATCACGTGTGTTTATTGTGACAAACATTAAATTCGGATTTTTAAAAATCATGGTTTCTTTTTCTTTTATCTTTAAATGTGAAAGTTCATAGTGAACAACAATACTCCATCCATCCATTTTTTCTACCGCTTGTCCCTCTTATGTCGGCATTCATCCGTTGTTTACTTTACCTTGAAGTGGTTGGCGGCGGAGGGATACACGGGCGGGAGTGGCGCGTCAGGTCCGGTTAATGACGCAACCCTGCTGGCGACAGTCAGTCTGCGAGTTTGACATTTTCACTTTAACAGCAACTGCCGCCGAACGTCAGCAGCGTCCTCCTCCTCTTCCTCTTCCTCCTCCTCCCGCCGCGGGGAGAGAGAGGGAGAAACGTCCACAAAGTAGTGCGCTGTATTGTCACATCAACAACTCATCAGAAACACCATTTTGTCGAAGTAGTTCCGACAGGTGTACCTAATGAAGTGGGCGTAGTCCAGACCGGAAGTTGCCCTGAAAGAAGTACTTACCTGACACAATAAAAGCAGTTTTTTGTTTTTATTATCAATATTCTGTTGTTTTTGATCGAAATATTAGCAAACATGTTTGCGGTTTGGTCAATTTAATCTTTTTAAGTAACAAACTTCAAGGGTAAAGTAAGCAAAGTGTGTAGCAGCGCCCCCCTGTGGAGCGACTACTCAGCCTTGAGCGGCGAGCCGAGCGTCCAGGCTCCCGTCAGGTAGCGCAGGCGGATGAAGACCAGGTCGCGGCCCATCTGGAGCCAGCTCCAAAACGGGACCAGCTTGGATCCTGACGGGGGGGACAATGGAGCGCACGTTAGGGGCGGCCAGTCCCGTTATAAGGTGTTTATGAGCGACCGATCCCAGTGTTGGTACAATAAGTTTGAGCGGTATAGCTCGGTTGGTAGAGTGGCCGTGCCTGCAACTTGAGGGTTCCAGGTTCGATCCCCGCTTCCGCCATCCAAGTCACTGCCGTCGTGTCCTTGGGCAAGGCACTGTACCCAAAGTGCCACCCACACTGCTTTAAATGTCACTTACATATATTGGCTTTCACTATGTAAAGCACTTTGAGTCACTAGAGAAAAGCGCTATATAAATATAATTCAAATTTTTATTTTTTTTAACTACCTTTTCAGTCACATGTTAGATATGTTGAAGTGTGATGACAATCCCTCTTTATCAAAATGACGTGAATGTGTTGGGATGAGTGCACGGAAAACATGTCCGATACCGAGGACGATTCAGGCTGGTTTGGGCGATACCACATACAACGTGTGTGCAGAAAGATGTACACTGCTCATCTTCAACACTAGAGGTGGGAAATGAGGCATGGATATTGGGACATGAATGATTATTGATTATAGAATCCATGAGCAAACATCAATAACCCATAAAGCAACGCGGGCAGTTCCGCTCCTTCCTTTCAGCGCGCTGACAGCAGGAAGGGGATTCGTGCGGCGTCATTCGTTGGCCGTTTACCTGACACGTGAAACGTGACTAAACGTCACAATCCACTTTAGACGGCGGTAGAGTGTCGAGGGTCTCGCGGCGATTCCAACTTTGGCCACAGCGTGGGTTGCTAGGTAGGGTGGCGCTTTCCATCGTTTTCAGCAGACTGCATTGAACAATGACTCCGCCCCCCCTCTTCCTCTCGTGCGAGATCCACCCAGGAATGAATCCCTTCCCTACTCTATGTTGCAGTTTTTTCTTTACACTGAATTTTTCAACACTGAATTTTTTTTTACAGGGAATTTTTCAACACAGATTTTTTTTACACTGAATTTTTTTTTACGGTGAAGTGCTTTTACACAGAATTTTTTTTACACTGAATTTTTCAACACAGATTTTTTTTACACTGAATTTTTTTTTACAGTGACACTGAATTTTTCAACACCGCGTTTTGCTACACTGAATTGTTTTTGCAAATCATTTTTCCACACTGCATTTTTTATAATTTTTTTACACTGAATTGTTTTTACACTGAATTTTTTATACATTAATTTCTTTTTACAGTGAATTTTAATTTTTTTACACTGAAATTTTCTGCACTGAATTTTTTAAACTGATTTTATTATTTTTTAAGATTTTTTTTTGCACTGAATTATTTATACACTTTTTTTTTTACACTGAATTTTTCAACACAGATTTTTTTTTTTACACAGAATTTTTCTACAGTGAATTTCTCAACACCGCGTTTTGCTACACTGAATTGTTTTTACAAATCATTTTTCTACACTGCATTTTTTATTATTTTTTTACACTGAATTGTTTTTACAGTGAATTTTTTATACATTATTTTTTTTTTACAGTGAATTTTAATTTTTTTACACTGAATTTTCTGCACTGAATTTTTTAAACTGATTTTATTATTTTTTACGATTTTTTTTTACACTGAATTTTTCTACAGTGAATTTCTTTTACACTGAATTTTTCAACACCGCGTTTTGCTACACTGAATTGTTTTTACAAATCATTTTTCTACACTGCATTTTTTATTATTTTTTTACACTGAATTGTTTTTACACTGAATTTTTTATACATTAATTTTTTTTTACAGTGAATTTTAATTTTTTTACACTGAATTTTCTGCACTGAATTTTTTAAACTGATTTTATTATTTTTTACGATTTTTTTTTACACTGAATTTTTCTACAGTGAATTTCTTTTACACTGAATTTTTCAACACCGCGTTTTGCTACACTGAATTGTTTTTACAAATCATTTTTCTACACTGCATATTTTATTATTTTTTTACACTGAATTGTTTTTACACTGAATTTTTTATACATTCATTTTGTTTAGTGAATTTTAATTTTTTTACACTGAAATTTTCTGCACTGAATTTTTTAAACTGATTTTATTATTTTTTACGATTTTTTTTGCACTGAATTATTTATACTTTTTTTTGTACATTGAATTTTTCAACACAGATTTTTGCTACACTGAATTGTTTTTACAAATAATTTTTCTACACTGCATTTTTTATTATTTTTTTTACACTGAATTGTTTTTACATAAATTTTTTTTACAGTGAATTTTTATTTTTTATTTTTTTACACTGAAATTTTCTGCACTGAAATTTTCTGCACTGAATTTTTTTACACTGATTTTATTTTTTTTGACCATTTTTTTTTGCACTGAATTATTTATACACTTTTTTTACACTGAATTTTTCTACGGTGAATTGCTTTTACACTGAATTTTTTATACATACATTTTTTTTACAGTGAATTTTTCTTACCTGGATCTTTTTTCCCCTGAATTGTTTTTTGTTTTTTTTTTTAACTGAAATTTTCTGCACTGAATTTTTTATTTTTATTATTTTTTTTGCACCGAATTATCTATACACACTTTTTTTTACACTGAATTTCAACACCTGAGCGGCTAGGATACCTCGAGAGTAACAAGCGCTTGCCTTGTTGCCTTTCCATTAAGAACAATAAACTAGTTTTTAGTATAAGTTTGCTGGTTTGAAGAAATGTAATATCATGATGTCAAGATAATGGCACTAGCATTTACTTCATTTAAGAATATTTTTCAACATATTGAGCAAAAAGGTCTCTTTTTTTATTTTCTACCAAGAAAAGTGCACTTGTTATTAGTGACAATATACTTATTCTAAGCTATTTTTGGGTTCATTGAAGTTAGCTAATTTGACTTGTTTTGGAAAGTCTTGACAAGCCGAATTTTCTTGTTCTATTGGCAGATCATTTTGCTTAGTTCAAATAAAATACCCCTCATTTTTGTTTATTTTTTTCTTGTTTTTGAACACTGACTTTTTGCAGTGTACTAACCACGGTGGCATCGTTACTGTCGATATGTTTCAATTCGCCCACCTTTGTTTACAATCTTAAGTTCCAGCTCGTCCTCCAGTGATAGTAATACTCGCAGGGAACAGTTTGAGTGACTTGCTACATTGATGCTGTCACAGCTAGAACAT
Source organism: Entelurus aequoreus (assembly GCF_033978785.1). Lineage (NCBI taxonomy): Eukaryota > Metazoa > Chordata > Actinopteri > Syngnathiformes > Syngnathidae > Entelurus > Entelurus aequoreus. Next base: position 9,747,909 of record NC_084735.1, read on the forward strand.
GCATCATCACGGTGATATTAGAGTCTCTATGGTCTACCACAGGGATATCATTGATAGGGTGTGTATGTGATGTGGTGAGAGTGTCGAAGGGACATGTTTACCTTCCACCTCGGTCCAGTTGACGGCCACCTCAGCGAGGGGGATGTGGAAGCGCTGAGCGATGTACAGCAGCTCCACGTCGAAAGCCCTGCAGGACAAACACTTAAATAGTCAAAAGATGGTCGGGGAGAAGTGTTCAAGTCCGTCATGTGACCCGCTGATGTCACTCAACACGTCTGTAGATACTTTCTTAACGCTTAAAAATACTATATAAATAAAATAAAAAAAGATAAAAAAGTGTAATAAAAAGCAAACAGGTGAAATGTAACAAGAAAAAGTTGCAATGTTGACTAATAACACAAAAAGTGCCATGCAGGATGTTTTTTTCACTTTTTAACTGTCATTGCTCAAAAAAGAATAATGCATCAAAATCAATGTTGTTATGAATGATTGACATATTTAAGGCTCCAATTACTTCACACCAAATATTACACTTTGAATTTTTTTGGGTGGCGAAAATATTGCATATTTTGTGCGTTATTAATCAACTTAAAACTGACAGATAGATCTGAAGTTGACTTATATGTAGTAGGAAAACATTTTTTTTGTACACTTTTATGAGTGGGACCCTTTTGGATGCCCAATAAATTTAATGGGATTTTTTTTTTTTTTTTTAACTGTCATTGCTTAAAAAAATAATAATTATTGACCAAATCACAGCTCCAATTACTTCCACTGTAAAATATTAATTGGGGGAAATATTGCGTAATTTGTGTGTTTGCCGTATAAAAACTAAGTTTTCTTGGACAAAAAGGGCGTAAAACAAAAACATGAAAAAAAAAAAAAAACTTAAAATTGAAGAACTATTGCATATTTTCTTTGTTTGCCATAAAAAAAACACATTTTATTTGACAAAAAAGCGCATAAAAACATCAAAAATAATAAAAATTGTATATACAAAAGATAGATCTGAAGTTGATTTCAAGACTCATGCGTTGATAGTAAAAATAAAAATAAATAAATAAATAAAATAAAAATGTATGTAACACTTTTATGAGCGGGATCTTTTTGGATCCCCAGTAATTTTAGTGGGATTTTTAAAATTATTTTTTAACTGTTAATGCTCAAATAATAATGCATTAAAATCATTATTGTTATGAATTATTGACATATTTAATTTTCAATTACTTCACACCAAATATTACACTTTGACATTTTTTGGGTGGCGAAAATATTGCATATTTTGTGTGTTATTAATAAACTTAAAACTGACAGATAGATCTGAAGTTGACTTATATGTAGTAGGAAAAAAAATGTATGACTTATTTTTAAAAACTTTTATGAGTGGGACCTTTTTGGATAATTTTAATGGGATTTTGTATTTATTTTTTAAACTGTCATTGCTCAAAAAATAATAATGCATCAAAATTAATGTTATGAATTATTGACATATTCACAGCCCCAAATACTTCCACTGTAAAAAAAAAAATTGAGGAAAATATCGCATAATTTGTGTGTTTGCCATAAAAAACAAAGTTTTATTTGACAAAAAAGGGCATAAAAACATCAAAAATAATAAAAATTGGATATACAAAAAATAGATCTGAAGTTGATTTCAAGACTTATGCGTTGAAAGTTAAAAAAATACAAAATAAAAATGTATGTAACACTTTTATGAGTGGGATCTTTTTGGATCCCCAGTAATTTTAGTGGGATTTAAAAAAAATATTATTTTAACTGTTAATGCTCAAAAAATAATAATGCATCAAAATCAATGTTGTTATGAATTATTGACATATTTAAGGCTCCAATTACTTCACACCAAATATTGGACTTTGACATTTTTTGGGTGGCGAAAATATTGCATATTTTGTGTGTTATTAATAAACTTAAAATTGACAGATAGATCTGAAGTTGACTTATATGTACCGGTAGTAGGAAAAATAATGTATGACTTATTTTTAAAAACTTTTATGAGGGGGACCTTTTTGGATAATTTTAATGGGATTTTGTATTTATTTTTTCAACTGTCATTGCTCAAAAAATAATAATGCATCAAAATTAATGTTATGAATTGTTGACATATTCACAGCCCCAATTACTTCCACTATAAAAAAATGTTTTAAGGAAAATATTGCATAATTTGTGTGTTTGCCATAAAAAACAAAGTTTTATTTGACAAAAAAAGGGCATGAAAACATCAAAAATAATAAAAATTGTAAATACAAAAAATAGATCTGAAGTTGATTTCAAGACTTATGCGTTGAAATTTAAAAAATACAAAATAAAAATGTATGTAACACTTTTATGAGTGGGATCTTTTTGGATCCCCAGTAATTTTAGTGGGATTTAAAAAAATATTATTGTAACTGTTAATGCTCAAAAAATAATAATGCATCAAAAGCAATGTTATGAATTATTGACATATTTAAGGCTCCAATTACTTCACACCAAATATTAGACTTTGACATTTTTTGTGTGGCGAAAATATTGCATATTTTGTGTGTTATTAATCAACTTAAAATTGACAGATGGATCTGAAGTTGACTTATATGTAGTAGGAAAAAAATGTATGACTTATTTTTAAAAACTTTTATGAGTGGGACCTTTTTGGATAATTTTAATGGGATTTTGTATTTATTTGTAAAAATGTCATTGCTCAAAAAATAATAATGCATCAAAATTAATATTATGAATTATTGACATATTCACAGCCCCAAATACTTCCACTGTAAAAAAAAAATTGAGGAAAATATCGCATAATTTGTGTGTTTGCCATAAAAAACAAAGTTTTATTTGACAAAAAAGGGCATAAAAAAGTAAATAAAAAATTGTATATACAAAAGATAGATCTGAAGTTGATTTCAAGACTTATGCGTTGAAAGTTAAAACAATACAAAATAAAAATGTATGACTTATATGTAACACTTTTATGAGTGGGATCTTTTTGGATCCCCAGTAATTTTAGTGGGATTTTTTTAAATTATTATTTTAACTGTTAATGCTCAAAAAATAATAATGCATCAAAATCAATGTTGTTATGAATGATTGACATATTTAAGGCTCCAATTACTTCACACCAAATATTACACTTTGACATTTTTTTGGGGTGAAAATATTGCATAATTTGTGTTTTTGCTATAAAAAAAAGTTTTATCTGACAAAAATGGCATAAATAAACCCCATTAAAAAACGTTTTTAAAAAAAAAACTAAGCGTTGAAAGTGAGAAAAAATCAAATAAAAATGTATGACTTATAGTTAACACTTATGAGTGGGACCTTTTTGGATCCCCAAGAAGTGGGATGTTTTTCTTTTTTTTTTATTAATGTTATTGCTCAAAAAATAATAATGAATAAAAATCAATGTTATATAAATTAGTGACATATTTAAAGCTCCAATTGCTTCACATCAAATATTACACTTTGAATTTTTTGGGGGGGAAAACATTGCATATTTTATGTGTTTGCCATAAAAAACAATTTTTTTATTTTTTTTTATTACAAAAACGGCATAAAACAAACGTGAAAAATATAAAACTTATAATCAACAAATAGATCCAAAGTTGATTTCAAGACTTAATAGTAGAAAGTAAAAAATAAAAATGTATGACTCATTTTTAACACTTTTATGAGTGGGGCCCTTTTAGGTCCCCGATCATTTTAGTGGGATTTTTTTTTTTCCAAATGGTCATTGTTCAAAAAATAATAAAGAATTAAAATCAATGTTATGAAGGATTGACCTATTTAAGGCTCTAATTGCTTCACACCAAATATTACACTTTGACATTTTTTTGCCATTAAAAAAAAAAGTTTTATTTGACAAAAAGGGCATAAAACAAACAAAAACCAACAACAATAATAAAACCGTATTATCAGTGGATAAATCTGAAGTTGATCCTGAGACTTATGTGTTGAAAGTAAAAAACAAAAACATTTATTTTTAACACTTTTATGAGTGGTACCCTTTTGGAACCCCAATAATTTTAGACTGTTATTAACAGCTATTGCTAAAAAAAACACAATAATGAATAAAAATTATCGTTGTTATGAATTACTGACCTATTTATTTCACATCAAATATTCCACTTTGACATTTTTTTGGGGTAAAATATTGCATATTTTGTGTGTTTACCATAGAAACAGGGATTGACAAAAAGGTCATTAAACATAAAAAATAACTTTATATTTACAGATAGACCTGAAGTCGTTGCATAAAAAGATTTAAAAAATGAATATAGGAGCTATTTTGAAAACATACATTTATGACCGAGACTCTACCAAACTTGAGAGAAGCCCGAAAGCTTTAAAAAATCTATATATATTTGTCAGAATATTTGTATCTAAGTTATCACAAAACTTTGTGTTTCCATGAGTTCCCGGCTGTCTTTGATCTTACCAAGCAAAAGGCTTGTAAAACTCCACTGTGTACGATGGGAAGCGACGTGAAGGTGTCGGTTTCTTTGATCTATTGTGATCCACAGGAAGATCTTGTCTACAAAGCGGAGAGGAAGCAGGACCTGACGCAGGCTCCAGGCATCTTTTCTTTTAACTGTTTTGTGACCGAGGGCAACGGCTGTTTACGACCCCCCCTCCCTTAGAAACGGCTGTTACCATGTAATCAGGGAAAGTCCAAATAAAAGAGGAGGCGCACAATCATTTCGTCAGAGCGTGGGACGACACTGTACAAGAGTACAGGTGTACGCGCTCTCCTTATTGAGCTAAATTGAATCCTGTCTCTGTTTGAACTCCTTGCTTCCTGTCTTGTTTAATAGATGTCATCGGTATTTGAACCTGACAATAGTATTAATAAAAAAAAAAGTTTTTTTAAATATCAAAATGGCCACATGCTTTGATTTTTCAGTGTGGACCTCAGTAGGAAAACAATTAATCCACTCGGCGTGAGCAGCACGACTTCCTGTTCCTTACCAGCGCTCCACGTGCAGCGAGGAGAAGGTCCTGAGCGCCGCCTGGCGCGTGAACAGCTTGAAGCCGCACTGCGTGTCGCGGATGCCGCGCACGCAGAAGAACCACACCAGGAAGTGGAAGCCGTACATCAGGAAGGTGCGGAACACGGAGCGCTGCGGCACAAAAGCGAGGTTAAAGACAAAGACCGGATCGCCGGCGGGTCCTCGGCAGTTACCTGGGCGACGGCCTCCTGCTCCAGGTGAGCTCTGGAGCCGCAGGAAATGGCCATGTTGTCCTGGAAGTGCAACATACTCAAAATAACCGCAGACAAGGCAATGTTACGCAACAACACAAGCGTACCGCTTTAGGACTAATCTCCTTAAGCCCCGCCTCCAACTTCTCAACATCTGAGAACTTTGTCGCTCCGTCCGCGTCCGCCATCAGAATGAGGCGCCCCCTGCAGCTCAGAGTTCCCTTCGGAGCCGGGCGAGAAAAACGTGAGTTAGCGTTAGCGTCGTGATGCTAATGGATCGTGCTAATATTTTACCATCCGCACGGCGCCGCCTTTTCCTCGGTTCTTCACCAGCGTCAGAACGCGGACTTTGTCAGCGCCGTATTTCTTGGTGTAGCGTGACGCCACCTGGTGGTTGCACAAGAAAGAGGGTTAGTTAGTAGACCAAAATAAATGTCATCTTTGAAAGAAATATATGGAAGTTCATTTGTGTCTTTATTACCAAATTTATGGAACTGAAGTTTTTGCCTTTGAATTTAGTAAACACAATCACATTTCGTTGAATACATTTTTGTAGCAAATTTCAGTGTGTAAAAAAATAAGTGTATAAATAATTCAGGGCAAAAAAAAATTCAGTGTTGAAATATTCAGTGTAAAAAAAAAATCAGTGGATTCAAAAAATTCTGTGTAAAAAAATGCAGTGTTGAAACTTTCAGTGTAAAAGCAATCCAGTGTATAAAAATGCATTGCTGAAAAATTAAATGGGACAACAATTCAGTGTAGAAGCAATTCACCGTAGAAAATTTAAGTTAAAAAAAAAGTGTGTATAAATAATTCGGTGCAAAAAAAATAATAAAAAAATCAGGTGTAAAAAATTCAGAGCAGAAAATGTCAGTGTAAAAAGAAAATCCAGTTCAGAAAAATTCACTGTAAAAAAAAAGGCAGTGTAAAAAAAAAAATACAGTGTAGAAAAAATATTTGTAAAAACAATTCAGTGTAGCAAAACGCGGTGTTGAAAAATTCAGTGTAAAAGAAATTCAGTGTAGAAAAATTCAGTGTAAAAAAAAGTGTGTATGAATAATTCGGTGCAAAAAAAAAAAATCGGAAAAAAAATAAAATCAGTGTAAAAAATTCAGTGCAGAAAATTTCAGTGTAAAAAAAAAAAAAAAAAAAAAATCCAGGGTAAAAAAATGTATAAAAAATTCAGTGTAAAAGCAATTCCCCGTAGAAAAATTCAGTGTAAAAAAAAAAGAGTGTATAAATAATTAGCTTCAAAAAAATAAAAATAAAAAATCAATGCAAAAAATTCAGTGCAGAAAATTTCAGTGTAAAAAAATAAAAAATCCAGGGTAAAAAAAATCCAGTTCAGAAAAACTCACTGTAAAAAAATGCAGTGTAAAAACAATCCAGTGTTAAAAAAAATAATAAATGCAGCGTAAAAAAAAATCAGTGTTGAAAAATTCTGTGTAAAAGCACTTCAGTGTAAAAAAAAAATTCAGTGTTGAAAAATTCAGTGAGAAAAAAATGCAGTGTAGAAAAATTATTTGTAAAAACCATTCAATGTAAAAAAAATGCAGTGTGGAAAAATTCACTGTAAAAAAATTCTCTAGAAAACTTACGTGTAAAAAAAAATGTAATGTTGAAAAATTCAGCATAGAAAAATCAGCGTATACAAAATTCAGTGTAAAAACAATTCAATGTAGAAAATTATTTTGTATAAACAATTCAGTGTAGCAAAATGCAGTGTTGAAAAATTCAGTGTAAAAGCAATTATCTGTAGAAAAAAATCAGTGTAAAAAAATGCAGTGTTGAAAAATCCTGCATAAAAAAAAAATCAGTGTATAAAATATGTTGTGTAAAAACAATTCAGTGTAGAAAAATTCAGAGTAAAAAAATACAAATCAGTGAAGAAAAAAGATTGATTTCTTCAGTCTTAATTTACTTGAAGGGAGTCTTGAATTTTTCCACAAATATTTTTTACCTTAAATTTTCACACACTGAATTTTAACAAACTGAATTGTTAAACATACATATTTTGCTCACATATATTCAATGCAATGGTCAGCATACTTTGATGTAAAAAAATCAGTTCACCAAATTCAAACGCAACAAATTCAGTTACATAAATTCCGTTTAAAAAAAAAAAAAAAGCTTTGGGATTAAAGACACAAATTGAACTCCAAAAAATAACTCGCTCAAAAAACTATAAATCATAAAGCTATTACTTCTGTGGTTTTGTCTTTGCTGCCATCGTCCACCACGATGACCTCATAGGTGAAAGCAGCTTGTTTTCTCTGCAAACACACACACATTCAATGCTGCCACCTGCTGGCTGATTGGAAGAACAACACCAGAGAGAGGCCGAAAGGCATCATTTCTTTTCTATGAATGACATCATTAGGGGTGTCCTGATATTGTTATGCATCCGATATCAGCAAAAAACTAAACACAAGTATCAGATTATAAGGGCTTGCATGGTAGGCTATAAGCTAGTAGGATAGAGCAGCTACACGACAGCTAAGCACACAATATGATGCGAGCGAGAAATACATATTAATAATAGAACAATATTGCAGTGTAAAACAGCACATTTGTCAATATAAACAAGTATCAAATAAATATAGTTGCACATTACTTACATATACAAAGTCTCCAAGACAAGTACCCAGTAACAAACGTGTCCGCACCATTGAACTTTATGAATCAAAACAGATAAAATGACCACTCCAATTTCAAGACAGCATAAGTCCATTTCAGACAGAGATGAATGGGTTAGTGTTTTTCATAACTACCAAAGTCAGCTCCTCCGGGATTTCGCAATCGTGCCAATCCATGCAAATTCAACTAGGGTTGCAAAATTCCGGGAATATTCAAAGTTGGAAACTTTCCATGGGAATTAATGGGAATAAACATTGAATGCAACATGCTAGATCTTGCAGCAGGATTATTAGCCAAAACAACCTGATTTAAGGCAAATTCAGTAGAACTTCAACCCTGCACTGTGCATTCCTCCATCACATGCACAGATAATTCCCAGCATGCTACACACTACAGGCCACACTAGTATTTGAGCCCAAAGACTTCATCCAGTCAGGTAAGTGTTGATGATATTATTGGGGTAAATACATTTGATCTATGGTATTTAAGTTTAATAGAGGTGTAATTGCAAAGTATGAAAACCCAAGATTTTAAGGTATAAATTTGTACAATTAGTTAAATTGCTAGCATAAAATGTTAACATGTTAGCATAACAACAGTTTTTAAGTCCAAATGAGCTAAAATACTCGCATAAAAGGTTAGCATGCTAACATTAGCATGGTAACATAGATAAGTTAGCATAAGTAAGCAAAATAAGTAGCAAAAGCCATGATTTTTAGGTTTAAAGAAATATTTCACACTACAAAATTATGTACAATAAAGTATGTATAGATCCTGCTGATATGGTATCAGATAAATATCGGTTACTGCCCAATTATCGCTCGTATCAGGAGACCCTTAATCACCATGGAAGAATGAATCTTAATAATTTTGCCATGTACAACACTGACTGAAGAATATTTAGTCCAATACTGACCTGCCTGTCTTCCAAATACTCCGTGGCCTCCTCCAACATCACGGGCACTGAAATCAAACACAAACAATTTGGAGGATGCCCTGTGGGGTACGTTGGTGTGCTCTACAGCCGCATATTTCTAAATGAATATGATTCATGATTAAAAACTAAAGGGTATAAATACAAAAAATCAGTGTAAAAAGTGTAGTGTATAAACAGTGTAAGAATTCAGTGTAAACAAAAAAAAAATCGGTGCCGAAAAATTCAGTGTAAAAAAAAAAATTTAATACAGAAAAAAGGTGTGTAAAAAAAATTTAGTGTATAAATATTTCTGCACTGAATTTTTATTATTTTTTACACTGAATTTTAAAACACAGCATAATGATTAATAACATTGCATAGAAATGTGTGATTGTGTAAAAATCAGTGTATAAAAAATGTCTGTGTGAAAAAATTCATGCAAAAACATTCAGTGCAAAAAATAAGCAGTGTCTGACTTTTTCTGCAATGAATTTTTGAACATTGATTTTTTTTACACCAATTTTTCATTTAATCAAATTATGCTGACCATTTTATTGAATGAAAATTTGTGTATTTAAAAATGTAAGTTTGTATAAATTTATTGTGTGAAAATTCAGAGTAAAGAAAATTCAGTGCCGAAGAATTTAGTGTAAAAAAAATTATGTGTGTAAACATTCAGTGCAGAAAAGAATCAGTGTATAAACACAGTGTGTAAAAATTCAGTGTAAAAAATCAGTGCTGAAAAACTCAGTGTAAAAAAAAAAAAAAAGTGTATGAGTATATAAATATTTTTTTTGAATTAATTTCATTGAATAAAAATTTGTGAGCAAAATGTGTGTTTATAAATGTAGTTTTTTTTTAATATAGTGTTTTAAAATTTTGTGTAAAAAAAAAAAAATCAGTGTAAAAAAAAGGGTCCAGAATTTGTGTGTTTGAAAATGTAGTTTGTTTAAATTTATTGTGTAAAAATTCAGAGTAAAAAAAATTCAGTGCCAAAGAATTTAGTGTAAAAAAAAATAATCTGTGTGTAAACATTCAGTATAAAAAAATTCAGTGCAGAAAAGAATCAGTGTATAAACATACAGTGTGTAAAAATTCAGTGTAAAAAAATCAGTGCTGAAAAACTCAGTGTAAAAAAAAAAATCAGTGTATGAGTATTTCTGCACTGAATTTTTACACGGATATTTTTTAAATAAATTTAATTTAATAAAAATTTGTGAGCAAAATGTGTGTTTATAAATGTAGTTTGTTAAAATACAGTGTTTTAAAATTTTGTGTAAAAAAAAATAATTCAGTGTAAAAAAAGGGTCCAGAAAAATTCAGTGTATGAATATTTTTGCGATTAATTTTTGTAAAAAATTTTTTTTTTTACACCAAATTTTTATTTGATCAAAATATGCTGACAAATGTATTGAATGGAAATGTGTGCGGAAAATGTGTGTTTGAAAATGTAGTTTGTTAAAATGAATTGTGTAAACATTCTGTGTATAAAAAATTCAGTGCAGAAAAAAATCAGTGTACAACATACAGTGTAAAAATTCAGTGTAAAAAAAATCATTGCTGAAAAACTGAGAAAAAAAAAAATCAAGTGTTAATTTCAAAACAGCGTATTTTTTAATTGAATAAAAAATGTGAGCAAAATTAGTGTTGAAAAATTTAGTTTGTTAAAATACAGTGTTCTCAAATGCAGCTTGTATAAATTCAGTGTAAAAAAAGTTGTCCAAAAAAAATTTCCCATTCAATATAAAAAATAAAATGCAGAAATAAATCAGTCTATGAACACAGTGTGCAAAAATGTTGTGTAAAAAAATCTGTGAGAAAAAAAATGTATATATATTTTTTTACACAAAATTTGAAAACGCTCCATTTTAACAAACTACATTTTTAAACACAAATTTTGCTCACAAATTTCTATTCAATTAAATTAATTGAATTTTTTTTTTAAATAAAATTTCAGTGTGTAAATATTTCTGCACTGAATTTTTATACAATTATTTGTTTTAATTAATTTAATTGAATAACAATATGCTTGTTTAAAAATGGAGTTTGTTCAAATACAGTGTTTTAAAATTCTGCGTAAAAAAAAAATAATTGTAAAAACATTGTTTATGAATATTTCTGCACTGAATTTTTATGCAATTATTTTTTTCAATTAATTTAATTGAATAAAAATGTGTGTGTTTAAAAATGGAGTTTGTTAAAATAGTGTTTTAAAATTCTGTGTAAAAAAATGATGTGTAAACATTCAGTATAACAAATTCAGTGCAGAAAAAAATCAGTGTATAACAGTGTGTAAAAACTCAGTGCAAAAAAATCAGTGCTGAAAAACTCAATGTCATTGTAAAAACATTCAGTTTGTGAATATTTCTGCACTGAATTTTTATACAATTATTTTTTAACACACTGTATTTTTAACAAACTGAATTTTCAAACATATTTTGCTCACAAATTTCTATTTTACAAAATCGTAATTTGATGTTAAAATAATTCAGTGTAAAAAAACCCAAAAAGCTTGCGTAATAAAGACACAAATGAACCTCCATAATTATATTTGTGGGTTTGGTTGCCGTCACTCACTGCGGAGCTCCTCGTTGTACGCCGGGATGACCACGGAGAGTTCCACGGAGGACGGCTCGTGCAGACTGGGGAAAAACTCTTTGGCTCCCGTGGCGCTGAGGAAGCATTTCTCCTGGCTGTGACGCATCAGGTCGACCGTCCCGGCTGTGACATGCGCTGTGACGGTCACCTGAAGGATAGGACACACTTGATTTATCCCACAGTGGGAACGTCTTGTGGTTGCAGAGCAGATGCAAAAAAAGTCAGTAAGAAGGCGATGTTCCTGGTTCATCGTACATGTTCCGTATTGACCTGTCAAAGGACGCGCTTTGTCCCGTATTTTTATTAACGTAATAATCAACAATAGTCTGGAAAATATAGAAAAATAGTTCTTTAAAACGACAATAGCACAAGCAACAATTTGGGGAAGTTCGGAGATAGTATTTTTTACAAGTGAATAAAATAAATACAGTCTATTATACAGCATTATTCACATGTGAATAACATAAATACAGTCAATTATACAACATTATTCACATGTGAATAACATAAATACAGTCTATTATACAGCATAATTCACATGTGAATAATATAAATACAGTCTATTATACAGCATTATTCACATGTTAATATGAATAGTCTATTGTACAGCATTATTCACATGTGAATAATATAAATACAGTCTATTATACAGCATTATTCACATGTGAATATAAATACAGTCTATTGTACAGCATTATTCACATGTGAATAATATAAATACAGTCTATTATACAGCATTATTCACATGTGAATAATATAAATACAGTCTATTATACAGCATTATTCACATGTGAATAATATAAATACAGTCCATTATACATCATTATTCACATGTGAATAATATTGTTCATCAATTCTTCTTGAAATTATATATATATATATATATATATATATATATATATATATATATATATATATATATATATATATATATTAGGGCTGCAACTAACAACTAATTTGATAATCGATTTATCTGTCGATTATTACTTCGATTAATCGATTAATAATCGGACAAAAGAGACAAACTACATTTCTATCCTTTCCAGTATTTTATTGGGGGGAAAACAGCATACTGGCACCATACTTATTTTGATTAAAGTTTCTCAGCTGTTTGTAAATGTTGCAGTTTATTAATAAAGGTTTATAAGAAAAATTATTAAAAAAGTAGCCTCTGCGCATGCGCATAGCATAGATCCAACGAATCGATGACTAAATTAATCGGCAACTATTTTTTATAATCGATTAGTTGTTGCAGCCCTATATATATATATTTATATTTGCTGCCATCTTGTGGACATTGTGAGTAAATCAGATCAACGACCCTTGAAAGTACTTTGAAATAATAGCACAGTGTGTACTTGTAGCCAAACAACATTCCCTAGTCACTGTGGAAAAAAGTATATATATATATATATATATATATATATATATATATATATATATATATATAAAACATTTTTGTAAATTCTGTATGCTTAAACCTAAAAATCCTCAATTTTGATTCTTGGCGCCATCATAAACATATGCCAACTTAGCATGGTAATGTTTAATGGTAGCATTTTTGTAAATTCTGTAGGTAGGGGTCTCTCTCACACACACACACACACACACACACACACACACACACACACACACACACACACACACACACACACACACACACACACACAAACACACACACACACACACACACACACCTGGCCAAAATCTCCTTCATATATAAAGCACACCTCTGTTTTTGTCAAAGTAGTCTGGAATTATGCTGTTCTAAGTTAAACGGGTCCGTCTTCTGTGGAAAAAAGTTATGTTTATTGTTTATCCATCTAGAGCAGGGGTCACCAGGTAGCCCGTAAGGACCAGATGAGTAGCCCACCGGCCTGTTCTAAAAATAGCTCAAATAGCAGCACTTACCAGTGAGCTGCCTCTATTTTTTAAATTTTATTTATTTACTAGCAAGCTGGTCTCGCTTTGCCCGACATTTTTAATTCTAAGAGAGACAAAACTCAAATAGAATTTGAAAATCCAAGAAAATATTTTAAAGACTTGGTCTTCACTTGTTTAAATAAATTCATTATTTTTTTTACTTTGCTTCTTATAACTTTCAGAAAGACAATTTTAGAGAAAAAATACAACCTTAAAAATGATTTTAGGATTTTTAAACACATATACCTTTTTACCTTTTGAATTCCTTCCTCTTCTTTCCTGACAATTTAAATCAATGTTCAAGTAAATTTATTTTTTTTATTGTAAAGAATAATAAATACATTTTAATTGAATTCTTCATTTTAGCTTCTGTTTTTTCGACGAAGAATATTTGTGAAATATTTCTTCAAACTTATTATGATTAAAATTCAAAAAAATTATTCTGGCAAATCTAGAAAATCTGTAGAATCAAATTTAAATCTTATTTCAAGGTCTTTTTAATGTCTTTTAACATTTTTGTTCTGGAAAATCTAGAAATAATGATTTGTCTTTGTTAGAAATATAGCTTGGTCCAATTTGTTATATATTCTAACAAAGTGCAGATTGGATTTTAACCTATTTAAAACATGTCATCAAAATTCTAAAATTAATCAGGAAAAATTACTAATGATGTTCCACAAATTCTTTTTTTAAAGTTTTTCTCTTCTTTTTTTCGGTTGAATTTTAAAGAGTCGAAATTGAATGTTTCAAAATTTAATTGTCATTTTTTTCGTGTTTTCTTCTCTTTTAAACCGTTCAATTAAGTGTAAATATCATTAATTATTAATAATAACATAGAGTTAAAGGTAAATTGAGCAAATTGGCTATTTCTGGCAATTTATTGAAGTGTGTATCAAACTGGTAGCCCTTCGCATTAATCAGTACCCAAGAAGTAGCTCTTGGTTTCAAAAAGGTTGGTGACCCCTGATCTAGAGTGTCCGCCCTGAGTTCAAACCCCGGCCGAGTCATACCAAAGACTATAAAAATGGGAGCCGTTACCTCCCTGCTTGGCACTCAGCATCAAGGGCTGGAATTGGGGGTTAAATCACCAATAAATGATCCCCGGGCGTGACCACCGCTACTGCTCACTGCTCCCCTCACCTCCCCTCCCAGGGGGTGAACGAGGGTGATGGGTCAAAAGCAGATAATAATTTCGCCCCACCTAGTGTGTGTGTGACTATCATTGGTACTTTAAGTTAATTATATGATATAATCCACAAACAAGAAGAGCCAAGTTGCCTCCATTGAACCTGAGTGAATAATATCGACTCCTTTCACACACACACACACACATACAAAGGCCATAATAAATGAGGTTAGGAGACCATTACTTGTTTCTCTTGCAGGAAGACAACATGACCTGGACTTATTTATTTAGTTTCTTACCGCGATGAGAGCCAGAAGAGTCAGTGCGACCAAAGCTGGCATCATTTCCCACACAAAGTCCATCTTTGTAGCAGCTAGCACAGGCTAGCTAGCCAGCCTTTGACCGTGCGCCTCAGTAGCCGGCTCTCACCTCCGAACACATGGACGACCTCCGCAAAGTTGCTCAAGCTCCAATGAACACAACCAACATGTCAACTCAACTATGAGGGTCGTCCATTGCTCGTTTCGCCACTCTTTGGGCTGCCAATCGCGAGTGAACACGGAATGCAACGCGGAAGTGCCGGTTGGTAGTGATGAGACGTTCGCGAACGAGTCAACTCTTTTGAACGGCTCTTTTACGTGAACGATGACAACCGACAACCCATCCTTTTTCCTACCGCTTGTCCCTTTCACATCTTACTAAAATAATGCCCAAGCATTTGGTAAAGTAGTTCAGGTAGAGTAAAACAATTTTGAATTCACATTTGTATCTTATCAGACATTTATTATTTATTTATTTATTATTTGATGTATTATTTGTGTACTCGTGATACATAAAATTGTATTATTATTTTTGAATTAGAAATAGTGATCTCAATGCATTTGGGATAGGATGTATATATATATATATATATATATATATATATATATATATATATATATATATATATATATATATATATATATATATATATATATATATATATATATATATATATATATATATATATATATATACTAAAGAGCCGATCTTTCCAGTGGCTCTTTTAACAAGGAACGACTCCTCGTGATACGGCTCCCTCACACGTTTCTCTAGACACGTCATCATTTAGTGACAAGAGGAAGTAACTTGAGTAAGTCACACTGACACCTAGAGGCCAGGAGGAATAACTACAACAACATGGGATCCGCGTAAAAAATGAGCGAGCCGTTAATAAATGAAACAAATAAAACATTTGGTATGTTTGTTGTTCAATATAAAAAATTTAAAAAAAAAAAACAATATAAAAACATATTGTGACAGTGGATTGAAATGGAACATGATTGTAAAAAAATGACTGGTTTATTTGAATTTCATTTTAAAATACACACACACAAAAAAAGTGTTCTCCTTTTTTTCGTTCCGAAGAGCAATAACTACATTTCAAAAAGGGTAATTTTATATTTAATTTTTAAGAACGACTGAAATGGATGGTTTTTTTTTTCATTTGCAGACGACGGAAGTTTTATTTTCAAAGTAAAAGCAGCAATAACAATTATGTACCCGTGTCCCTGTAAAAATGTGTTTGGAGCCCTACACATAATTTATTTTAGACATGGCACAACAGCGACTGACGTCTACAGAAATCTTTACGCATGTATCAACAGAAATGGAAAAATATATATTTTTTCCAATATTGCGACAGGAGTGAAAAAAGTGCTTATCAAAATTATTTTTTTTTTGGTTTGTGTGTGAACTTTCTCATGGCCTGTTTGTTTTGGCCAAAATATTGTAACCTATTTTTATGGTCTTGCCTCTTTGTGATGTTAAGTTCCTGTTATAAGCTGTTATACAGTATATGCCTTGAGCTCTTATTTTGAAGGCATATACTGTATAACAGCTTATAACAGGAACTTAACGCCACAGAGAGGCAAGCCCATAAAAATAGGTTACACTATATATGTATATATATACAGTATATATGTTTTTGTTTCGTCCGATTGTTGCAAGGAGGACTTTTTTTAGCGACGCACACTGGGGGAAGCACGTGACCGCTCGTGTATTAATGAAAGATGACTTAAGGGACAAGCGGTAGAAAATGGATGGATGGATGGACGGACTTAGAGATGACTATAGATGTTGCCAGGTAAAAAATTTTAATACACAAAAGTCGATACTTCATAGTGAAACTCAATTTTTGTCCCATTTGATTCTTAATAAAATCTTGGAAAATGGCTAAAAATAAAAACAAAAAGTCCTCAAATTATTATCTTTATTGAATACATTTGAATTGTTTTAGATAAGGCCAGTTTTAATTTATTTTAATTGTGTATGTATGTATGTATGTATTTATGTATGTATGTATGTATATATATATATGAAAGATATATAAATATTGTTTCCCATTTATATAGATTTTAGTTAATTTTAATCTGTATTCTCTATTACATATACCTTTACTTTCTTTGACATTTTTTGTTTGTATGAGAATTGTTTTGATCCAAAATATTGAAAGATTATAGATTTGTGTGTATTTTGGACGTGCCTAAATGTGTTTGTACAGTGTTCATTGTTCAACTAAAAATAAATAAAAAACGTTCAGAACCCTAAAACTGGAGTGTAGACTTCTTCATCAGACAGACAACAAAAGTCCGCTACACACCGAAACCGGAAATAGCAATTTTAAAAGTGTCTACACTTTCGTGTGATTAATGCATAGTGATTTCAAATGCAGTCCTTGTTGTTAAAAACAATTTCTGATACGCACCCCAAATACATTTGTGGTTGGCACACACGGGTACAGTAGTATCCCGCTTTTACTTTGAAAATCCCGGCGTCAGAATATGAAAAAACGTCCGTTTCGGTCTGTTTTTCCAGTTTCCGTTGACCAGGTTTATACAATTAAAATCAAAACGTTTGTAAATGTTGTTATTGTTCTTCCGCACTGAAATAAAAGAAAAAAGGGTTTGTGTATGACAGGGGGATAATTTGTGAATTATTTCGATTTCCGCATCGTTTTAGTTGCCTCCTCTCGCCTTCCGTAGTCCCGGAACCCACGTGGTCAAGCAAAAACATCATGGCGGCTGGATTCAAGTGAGGACAATTCTACCAGATTTAACTATTTTATAACCGAAATAAAGCACACGCGTGGATATGTTTGTGCTAAATAACGTTTTTGACTCACGCCGGGTGTACAACATGAAGCCTTTATTTGTGAGTTTGAACACTAATCTCATTTTGTGGTTTTGGTTGTGTTTAGGACTGCTGAGCCTCTGGAGTACCACAGGAGCTTTCTGGTTCGTCCCAATTCATCTTTTTTGCCCTTTCTCGCGTCTAGTCGCCTTCATGAAGTGTGCTTGTTTGCTTCCAGAAAGAAAATTGTCGCCCTGATGGACGCGAGCTGTCAGAATTCAGAACCACGACCCTCAACATTGGTGAGAAGTGTGCTCATCATCACATCTACCATCCGTCTAAATGTGGACTACATTCAGGACATGCATAGACATGTTCTAAGTAGAGGCAGCATGGAGCGCTACTGCCTACTGGCGCTGACGAGACGCGGGGCCGCCATCTTGGAGTGGTGATCCGCTCCACTCAGTGCAATTCGATTGGCAGGAGCAATAAACTGTCAGCGCATTTAATTCATCTTACCTCAGTAAATACCACTGATTTCCACACGCTTTTTTTGGTCATACGTGTAGCTATGATAAAGGACACATGTTTTATTATTCATAGTTTGCTTAACAGTAATAGAATATTCTTAAATGCTATAAATGACCAGACGTCCGAGATCAATCATCCTCCCCCAGAAGATTTCTTTGTGATTTTCACATACAAATATTGAAGATCTTTGCTCCTTCTCAACTCTGTGGTAATATTCTTTTCACAAAATACAACCAATAGTACGTTAATGTTAAATCTTACTTGTGAAAAGTAATCCCCCCGATTCCTATTTTCAACAGTCCGCTCATTTGAGCAGGAAAACGCTGAACACCATCTTTGTTTTCTACCTGTCAACTGTCAGTTTAGCATCTTTGTTTTCTACCTGCCAACTGTCAGTTTAGCATCTTTGTTTTCTACCTGTCAACTGTCAGTTTAGCATCTTTGTTTTCTACCTGTCGACTGTCAGTTTAGCATCTTTGTTTTCTACCTGCCAACTGTCAGTTTAGCATCTTTGTTTTCTACCTGTCAACTGTCAGTTTAGCATCTTTGTTTTCTACCTGTCAACTGTCAGTTTAGCATCTTTGTTTTCTGCCTGTCGACTGTCAGTTTAGCATCTTTGTTTTCTACCTGTCAACTGTCAGTTTAGCATCTTTGTTTTCTACCTGTCAACTGTCAGTTTAGCATCTTTGTTTTCTACCTGTCGACTGTCAGTTTAGCATCTTTGTTTTCTGCCTGTCGACTGTCAGTTTAGCATCTTTGTTTTCTACCTGTCAACTGTCAGTTTAGCATCTTTGTTTTCTACCTGTCGACTGTCAGTTTAGCATCTTTGTTTTCTATCTGTCGACTGTCAGTTTAGCATCTTTGTTTTCTACCTGTCAACTGTCAGTTTAGCATCTTTGTTTTCTACCTGTCAACTGTCAGTTTAGCATCTTTGTTTTCTACCTGTCAACTGTCAGTTTAGGCTGCCTCATCACCACTTCAAGATGGCGGCCGAATTACTCGCATCACAGCAGCCAATGCTGCGTCTACTTATAAGATGTCTATGATGCTAGCTATTTTGCTCATGTAAAAATACAAATATAGTAGGCTAGCATTGTAGCTAATTTTACTCACTAACTTGAAATTTGTGGATTTTGATACTTCTTATTGGAAGTATGCTAACTGTTCCCATTTTAACATGTTAACATTGTTAGCATGCTAATGTTTCATGCTAGCATTTTTGTGAATTCCGTATGCTTAAACCTAAAAATCCTCAATTTTGATTCTTGGCGCCATCGTAGACGTACGCCACTATAGCATGCTGATGTTTTATGCTTAAATTTTTGCTAATTTGATCTGAATGAACCTAAAAATCCTGGCTTTCGACACTTGGCGCCAACTTAGTACACTTGGTTTGTCTACGTCAACATGTTAAGGTTAGCATGCTTGATTGATTGAGACTTTTATTAGTAGGTTGCACAGTGAAGTACATATTCCGTACAATTGACCACTAAATGGTAACACCCGAATACGTTTTTCAACTTGTTTAATTCGGGGTCCACTTAAATTGATTCATAGTCGGGGTCCACTTAAATTGATTCATTGAATGTTAGCTTTTTAGCAAATGTTATTTGTTTAAACCAAAAAAGTACAGCTTTAAATACTTGACAACACATTAACTATGCAAACTTTTATCTTGTTAGCAAATTGTATACGTTAGAACCAAAAAATCATGGCTTTCGATACTCTGTCCTCTTCGAAGTGCGCTAACTTTTGTTACGTTATCAAGCTATGCTAGCATTTTAGCTAATTGTATTCATTTAAACCTATAACTTATGGCTTTTGACACTAGACACTGTCTTTGGAAGTATGCTAACGGTTATGCTAGCATTCTAGCTAATCGTATCCGTTCAAACCTATAAATCATGGCTTTCGGTACTCTGTCCTCTTCGAAGTGCGCTAACTTTTGTTACGTTATCAAGCTATGCTAGCATTTTAGCTAATTGTATTCATTTAAACTTATGGCTTTTGACACTAGACACTGTCTTTGGAAGTATGCTAACGGTTATGCTAGCATTTAAGCTAATCGTATCCGTTCAAACCTATAAATCACGGCTTTCGATACTCGGCGCTCAACTCAGAAGTACGCTCAATTTTGAAAAGCGCTACATACATTTGATGTGTTATTTAAATTTGTCCACATCGAACATGTTAAGGTTAGCATGCTAACATTTTTAGCAAATTGTATTTGTTTGAACCTACAAATGATGGCTTTTTACACTTGACACTGTCTTTAGAAGTATGCTAACCTCTCCCATCTCATGCTAACATTAGCATGTTTGCAAATTGTATTCGATATTCTGTCCTCTTCAAAGTGCGCTAACTTTTGTTATGTTACCATGCTGAAGCTTATGCTAGCCTTTTAGCTAATTGTTTTTGTTCAAACCTAAAAATCAGTATGCACAAGTATGCTAACTTAGCGTGCTAGCATGCTAACACTATATGCTCGAATTGGAGCTCATTTAAAGCCCACAGCACAGACAGCAGGCCCGTTCAGATTTGTGTTGTAGTTTCTTACGCTGCCTCCTCAGGGTCCATCAGTACCGCGGACGGCTCGGCGCTGGTCAAGCTGGGTAACACCACGGTCATCTGCGGGGTGAAAGCGGTAAACATGAGCGGGCGTTTGTCACGTGGATTGAAAAACGAGGTGACGACATGACTTGTGTTGTTGTTGTTGTTGTTCAGGAGCTGGCCAACCCCTCCATGGAGGCGCCCGGCAAAGGCTTCATCGGTGAGTTGACGCGGCCTTTTTTTATGGCACCCGGGTCCAATTCCCGTCTCGCCCCCCCGCAGTGCCCAACGTGGACCTGCCGCCTCTCTGCTCCTCCCAGTTCCGACCCGGTCCGCCGGGCGAGCAGGCCCAGGCCGCCAGTCAGTTCATGGCCGACGTCATCGAGAGGTGTGTCCTATATTTGTCCTTTTAGCGTCGACTCGCCAATCCCAGGTTTGTCCTCTTCACCCCCCCCGCAGCTCAGAGATGCTGCAGACGGAGGATTTGTGCATCGAGAGAGGAAAGGTGAGGAGCGTGTGCGAGTCTAAGTGGATTATATTTATATAGCACTTTTCTCTACTGACTCAAAGCGCTTTTACATAGTGAAAGCCAATATGTAAGTGACATTTTAACCAGTGTGGGTGGCACTGGGAGCAGGTGGGTAAAGTGTCTTGCCCAAGGACACAACGGTAATGACTAGGATGGTGGGAGCGGGAATCGAACCTGGAACCCTCAAGTTGCTGGCACGGCCGCTCTACCAACCGAGCTATACCGCCACTAATGATACCAGGTGCTAGCATGTTGCTATTAAGTATGATACCAGGTGCTAGCATGTTGATATCAAGTATGATACCAGGTGCTAGCATGTTGATATTAAGTATGATATCAGGTGCTAGCATGTTGATATCAAGTATGATACCAGGTGCTAGCATGTTGCTATCAAGTATGATACCAGGTGCTGGCATGTTTCTATCAAGTATGATACCAAGTGCTAGCATGTTGATATCAAGTATGATACCAGGTGCTAGCATGTTGATAGCAAGTATGATACCAGGTGCTAGCATGTTGATAGCAAGTATGATACCAGGTGCTAGCATGTTGATATCAAGTTTGATACTAGGTGCTGGCATGTTGATATCAAGTATGATACCAGGTGCTGGCATGTTGATAGCAAGTATGATACCAGGTGCTAGCATGTTGATAGCAAGTATGATACCAGGTGCTGGCATGTTTATATCAAGTATGATACCATTGGTGCTAGCATGTTGATATAAAGTATGATACCATAGGTGCTAGCATGTTGACATCAAGTATGATACCAGGTGCTGGCATGTTGATATCAAGTATGATACCGGGTGCTAGCATGTTGATATCAAGTATTAAACCAGGTGCTGGCATGTTGATATCAAGTATGATACCAGGTGCTGGCATGTTGATATCAAGTATGATACCAGGTGCTGGCATGTTGATAGCAAGTATGATACTAGGTGCTAGCATGTTGCTATCAAGTATGATACCAGGTGCTGGCATTTTTCTATCAAGTATGATACCAAGTGCTAGCATGTTGATATCAAGTATGATACCAGGTGCTAGCATGTTGATAGCAAGTATGATACCAGGTGCTAGCATGTTGATATCAAGTTTGATACTAGGTGCTGGCATGTTGATATCAAGTATGATACCAGGTGCTGGCATGTTGATAGCAAGTATGATACCAGGTGCTAGCATGTTGATAGCAAGTATGATACCAGGTGCTGGCATGTTTATATCAAGTATGATACCATTGGTGCTAGCATGTTGATATCAAGTATGATACCATAGGTGCTAGCATGTTGATATCAAGTATGATAACCAGTGCTGGCATGTTGACATCAAGTATGATACCAGGTGCTGGCATGTTGATATCAAGTATGATACCGGGTGCTAGCATGTTGATATCAAGTATTAAACCAGGTGCTGGCATGTTGATATCAAGTATGATACCAGGTGCTGGCATGTTGATATCAAGTATGATACCAGGTGCTGGCATGTTGATAGCAAGTATGATACTAGGTGCTAGCATGTTGATAGCAAGTATGATACAGGTGCTAGCATGTTGATATCAAGTATGATACCAGGTGCTAGCATGTTTATCAAGTATGATACCAGGTGCTGGCATGTTGATATCAAGTATGATACCAGGTACTAGCATGTTGCTATCAAGTATGATACCAGGTGCTGGCATGTTGATAGCAAGTATGATACCAGGTGCTACCATGTTGATAGCAAGTATGATACCAGGTGCTGGCATGTTGATAGCAAGTATGATACCAGGTGCTGGCATGTTGATATCAAGTATGATACCAGATGCTAGCATGTTGATAGCAAGTATGATACCAGGTGCTAGCATGTTGATAGCAAGTATGATACCATAGGTGCTAGCATGTTGATATCAAGTATGATAACCAGTGCTAGCATGTTGCTATCAAGTATGATACCAGGTGCTGGCATGTTTCTATCAAGTATGATACCAGGTGCTAGCATGTTGATAGCAAGTATGATACCAGGTGCTGGCATGTTGATAGCAAGTATGATACCAGGTGCTAGCATGTTGATAGCAGGTATGATACCATAGGTGCTAGCATGTTGATAGCAAGTATGATACCATGTTGCTATCAAGTATGATACTAGGTGCTAGCGTGTTGATAGCAAGAATGATACTAGGTGCTAGCATGTTGATAGCAAGTATGATACCAGGTGCTGGCATGTTGATATCAAGTATGATACCAGGTGCTGGCATGTTGATAGCAAGTATGATACCAGGTGCTGGCATGTTGATATCAAATAGGATACCAGGTGCTAGCATGTTGATATCAAGTATGATACCAGGTGCTAGCATGTTGCTATCAAGTATGATACTAGGTGCTAGCATGTTGATAGCAAGATTTATACCAGGTGCTGGCATGTTGATAGCAAGTATGATACCATAGGTGCTAGCATGTTGATATCAAGTATGATAACCGGTGCTAGCATGTTGCTATCAAGTATGATACCAGGTGCTGGCATGTTTCTATCAAGTATGGTACCAGGTGCTAGCATGTTGATAGCAAGTATGATACCAGGTGCTGGCATGTTGATAGCAAGTATGATACCAGGTGCTAGCATGTTGATAGCAAGTATGATACTATAGGTGCTAGCATGTTGATATCAAGTATGATACCATGTTGCTATCAAGTATGATACTAGGTGCTAGCGTGTTGATAGCAAGAATGATACTAGGTGCTAGCATGTTGATAGCAAGTATGATACCAGGTGCTGGCATGTTGATATCAAGTATGATACCAGGTGCTGGCATGTTGATAGCAAGTATGATACCAGGTGCTGGCATGTTGATATCAAATAGGATACCAGGTGCTAGCATGTTGATATCAAGTATGATACCAGGTGCTAGCATGTTGCTATCAAGTATGATACTAGGTGCTAGCATGTTGATAGCAAGATTTATACCAGGTGCTGGCATGTTGATAGCAAGTATGATACCATAGGTGCTAGCATGTTGATATCAAGTATGATAACCGGTGCTAGCATGTTGATATCAAGTATGATACCATGTTGCTATCAAGTATGATACTAGGTGCTAGCATGTTGATAGCAAGTATGATACCAGGTGCTGGCATGTTGATATCAAGTGCTAGCATGTTGATATCAAGTATGATACCAGGTGCTAGCATGTTGCTATCAAGTATGATACTAAGTTCTGGCATGTTGATAGCAAGTATGATACTAGGTGCCAGCATGTTGCTATCAAGTATGATACCAGGTGCTAGCATGTTGATAGCAAGTATGATACCAGGTGCTGGCATGTTTATATCAAGTATGATACCATAGGTGCTAGCATGTTGATATCAAGTATGATACCATAGGTGCTAGCATGTTGATATCAAGTATGATAACCGGTGCTGGCATGTTGACATCAAGTATGATACCAGGTGCTGGCATGTTGATATCAAGTATGATACCGGGTGCTAGCATGTTGATATCAAGTATGATACCAGGTGCTAGCATGTTGATATCAAGTATGATACCAGGTACTAGCATGTTGCTATCAAGTATGATACTAAGTGCTGGCTTGTTGATAGCAAGTATGATAGTAGGTGCTAGCATGTTGTTATCAAGTATGATACCAGGTGCTGGCATGTTGATATCAAGTATGATACTAGGTGCTGGCATGTTGATATCAAGTATGATATCAGGTGCTAGCATGTTATCAAGTATGATACCAGGTGCTAGCATGTTGATATCAAGTATATCAGGTGCTGGCATGTTGATATCAAGTATGATACCAGGTGCTGGCATGTTGATAGCAAGTATGATACCAGGTGCTAGCATGTTGATAGCAAGTATGATACCAGGTGCTGGCATGTTTATATCAAGTATGATACCAGGTGCTAGCATGTTGATATCAAGTATGATACTAGGTGCCAGCATGTTGATATTAAGTATGATACCAGGTGCTAGCATGTTACTATCAAGTATGATACCAAGTGCTAGTATGTTGCTATCAAGTATGATACGTGGTGTTAGCATGTTGATATCAAGTATGATACCAGGTGCTGGCATGTTGATAGCAAGTATGATACCATAGGTGCTAGCATGTTGATAGCAAGTATGATAGCATAGGTGCTAGCATGTTGATAGCAAGTATGATACCATAGGTGCTAGCATGTTGATATCAAGTATGATACCAGGTGCTAGCATGTTGATAGCAAGTATGATACCAGGTGCTGGCATGTTGACATCAAGTAGGATACCAGGTGCTAGCATGTTGATAGCAAGTATGATACCAGGTGCTAGCATGTTGATAGCAAGTATGATACCATAGGTGCTAGCATGTTGATATCAAGTATGATACCAGGTGCTAGCATGTTGATATTAAGTATGAAGTGAAGTGAATTATATTTATATAGCGCTTTTCTCTAGTGACTCAAAGCGCATTTACATAGTGAAACACAATATCTGAGTTACATTTAAAGCAGTGTGGGTGACACTGGGAGCAGGTGGGTAAAGTGTCTTGCCCAAGGACACAATGGCAGTGACTAGGATGGCGGAAGCGGGGGATCGAACCTGGAACCCTCAAGTTGCTGGCCACTCCAGCAACCGAGCTAGAGCGTAAAATAGTATTTGTCCCTGCAGCTGTGCTGGTGCTTGTACTGTGACATGATGTGTCTGGACCACGATGGCAACCTGCTGGACGCCTGCACGCTCGCCCTGCTGGCCGCGCTCAACAACAGTAAGCACGCCTTCCTAACCCGACACACCGTTTTTGTCACCGCCGTCCATTTCCCGCCTCCCTCGCAGCTCGACTCCCAGAGGTGGCCGTCGACGCCGAGACGTGCACGCCGCAGGTGGACCTGGGGAAGACACGGCGGCTGAAGATCGTCAAGCATCCCGTCGCCGCCTCCTTCTGCGTCTTTGACGAGTGAGTCGTGCCTTTCTGAAGTAGACATCCACCCATCACCGTTATTAGCCACCAAGCATATTTGTGGCTGATGTCCACTTGCTGTAAGAGTTATTTAAACATGAATAGCAGGCACAAGACCTTGATTATACGTACATGTCCTTTAAAACAAACACACCTCTAGCGGAAAGAAGGACAAAAACTGGATTTCCTGGCAAAAATTGGAAGCAGAGGAGACGTAACCGAGGAGACAAGCACTGCAAGGGGGAGAGCTAATGTCCTTCTAAAACAACAACAAAAAAGGCCGATATTCCTTCAAAATGTGTTCATCTTCCGTGTCGCCCTGCAGCTCCGTGGTCATGGCGGACCCCACGGCCGAGGAGGAGCAACTGTGCACCTCTCAGATCACCGTGGTGACGGACGAGGACGGTCGCCTGTGCTCCGTGCACAAACCAGGTCTGTCCTTGCGGCCCCTTCTTACCGTGGTGGACTCCGGGTTTGAGTCCCTCTCCTGTATTTTCTATGTCTTGTCACACGTGTGTGTGGCGCCCCCTATTGGTTGTGCTGAATACATGCTGGCATGCATGAAATTAGAGCGGGGCGATAAAACAATATCAATACGCATTGTAGGCTAATCTAGACACTTACATCATGTGTTGTCTTCATTATAACACTTATATAAGACTTTTAAAGTCATTTTGATAGTAGGCTAATATAGACACTTGCATCATGTGTTGCCTTCATTATAACACTTATATAAGACTTTTAAAGTCATTTTGATAGTAGGCTAATACAGACACTTACATCATGTGTTGTCTTCATTATAACACTTATATAAGACTTTTAAAGTCATTTTGATAGTAGGCTAATATAGACACTTGCATCATGTGTTGCCTTCATTATAACACTTAAAAGACTTAAAGTCATTTTGATAGTAGGCCAATATAACAAATACACACTTACATCATGTGTTGTCTTCATTATAAGACTTTTAAAGTCATTTTGATAGTAGGCTACTATAGACACTTACATCATGTGTTGCCTTCATTATAACACTTATACAAGACTTTTAAAGTCATTTTGATAGTAGGCTAATATAGCTAATATAGACACTTACATCATGTGTTGTCTTCATTATAACACTTATATAAGATTTTGATAGTAGGCTAATATAGACACTTACATCATGTGTTGTCTTCATTATAACACTTATATAAGACTTTTAAAGTCATTTTGATAGTAGGCTAATATAGACACTTACATTATGTATTGCCTTCATTATAACACTTATATAAGACTTTTAAAGTCATTTTGATAGTAGGCTAATATAGCTAATATAGACACTTACATTATGTATTGCCTTCATTATAACACTTATATAAGACTTTTAAAGTCATTTTGATAGTAGGCTAATATAGACACTTACATTATGTATTGCCTTCATTATAACACTTATATAAGGCCTTTAATTTTTTTGTTCCAATATGGCTCTTTCCACATTTGCACTAACCAAAGGTGGCAAACTTAAAGGGGAACTGCTGCCTATCGTTCATAATCATTATTAGAGACAAGAACACACATTTCCTTTGTTTTTTAACAATTTCAAAGGTGATTAAAAAAAAAACGCTTGAAAGATGCGGCTAATGGGAGTCACTGTTGTAGCTTTTAAAGCCTCTCAAACAACGTAATCCCTCCATCAACCTTTTATATACACACTGCAAGTATATATATAATGTAGTAACATACACCTTCATAATAATATGTACAATATACACACTGCAAGTATATATAATGTAGTAACAGACACCTTCATAACATGTAATATGTACACACTGCAAGTATATATGTAATGTAGTAACAGACACCTTCATAACAATATGTAATATGTACAATATACACACTGCAAGTATATATATAATGTAGTAACAGACACCTTCATAATAATATGTACAATATACACACTGCAAGTATATATAATGTAGTAACAGACACCTTCATAACATGTAATATGTACACACTGCAAGTATATATGTAATGTAGTAACAGACACCTTCATAACAATATGTAATATGTACAATATACACACTGCAAGTATATATATAATGTAGTAACAGACACCTTCATAATATGTAATATGTACAATATACACACTGCACGTATATATATATATATATATATATATATATATATATATATATATATATATATATATATATATATATATATATATATATATATATATATATATATATATATATATATATATATATATATATATATATATAATGTAGTAACAGACACCTTCATAACAATATGTAATATGTACAATATACACACTGCAAGTATATATATAACGTAGTAACAGACACCTTCATAACAATATGTAATATGTACAATATACACACTGCAAGTATATATATAACATAGTAACAGACACCTTCATAACAATATGTAATATGTACAATATAGACACTACAAGTATATACATAACATAGTAACAGACACCTTCATAACAATATGTAATATGTACAATATACACACTGCAAGTATATATATAATGTAGTAACAGACACCTTCATAACAATATGTAATATGTACAATATACACACTGCAAGTATATATATAATGTAGTAACAGACACCTTCATAATATGTAATATGTACACACTGCACGTATATATATAATGTAGTAACAGACACCTTCATAACAATATGTAATATGTACAATATACACTCTGCAAGTATATATATATAACGTAGTAACAGACACCTTCATAAC
Source organism: Entelurus aequoreus (assembly GCF_033978785.1). NCBI lineage: Eukaryota > Metazoa > Chordata > Actinopteri > Syngnathiformes > Syngnathidae > Entelurus > Entelurus aequoreus. The sequence continues at coordinate 9,776,693 of NC_084735.1, forward strand.
AATATGTAATATGTACAATATACACACTGCAAGTATATATATAATGTAGTAACAGACACCTTCATAACAATATGTAATATGTACACACTGCAAGTATATATATAATGTAGTAACAGACACCTTCATAACAATATGTAATATGTACACACTGCAAGTATATATATAATGTAGTAACAGACACCTTCATAACAATATGTAATATGTACAATATACACACTGCAAGTATATATATATAACGTAGTAACAGACAACTTCATAACAATATGTTCAATATTTACCGTATTTTGATCATTTTAATCATTGCCAGAACTCAATCAAAGTTTTTTTTATATAGCCCTTAATCACAAGTGTCTAAAAGGGCTGCACAAGCCACGACGACAACCAACTAATTCTTCGGCGCATTTATTTCCGTTTCCATAGCAACACACTTCCCGCTTCCGGAAACAAACCGGAGTGTGCTTTTTAAATCATGGCAAACTTGGTGAAAAAAACAACGAAGATGACTCTTTTTGGACAAATTAGGATTCACAACCTTATCTTTTTTGAAGCTGAATATACTGAGGATGAACTACTGCTTATAGAAGCCAGCACGAAGGACAAGTGAGACGTTGGAGCAGACGGAAGACGAGAGAGGGGAATGAAAGCGATTTTGACGCTATATAAAAATGGGAGCTATTACCTCCCTGCTTGGCACTCAGCATCAAGGGTTGGAATTGGGGGTGAAATCACCAAAAATGATTCCCGGGCGCGGCCACCGCTGCTGCTCACTGCTCCCCTCACCTCCCAGGGGGTGAACAAGGGGATGGGTCAAATGCAGACACCACACCTAGTGTGTGTGTGACAATCATTGCTACTTTAACTTAATAAATGCGGAACTTGGAGACAAGCTATTTCGACATAAATGGAGTGCTTACCCAAATAAACTAGTTCCTCAGTATTAACTCTTACAATAACAATGTTGCCACAGCTTGGTTATTAAACAGGTTACAGGACGTACGTGAAGTATTGTTGATGATTTTTGAAAGTGATTTAGAGGTAGAATTTATCGCTAGCCACTAAGAACGAGACGATGTTACACCTACTCAGTGGCCTAGTGGTTAGAGTGTCCGCCCTGAGATCGGTAGGTTGCGAGTTCAAACCCCGGCCGAGTCATACCAAAGACTATAAAAATGGGAGCCATTACCTCCCTGCTTGGCACTCAGCATCAAGGGTTGGAATTGGGGGGTTAAATCACCAAAAATGATTCCCGGGCGTGGCCACCGCTGCTGCTCACTGCTCCCCTCACCTCCCAGAGGGGCGATCAAGGGTGATGGGTCAAATGCAGAGAATAATTTCGCCACACCTCGTGTGTGTGTGTGACAATCACTTGTACTTTAACTTTACTTTAATCACAAGTGTCTAAAAGGGCTGCACAAGCCACCACGACAACCAACTAATTCCTCAGCGCATTTATTTCCGTTTCCATAGCAACACACTTCCCACTTCCGGAGTGTGTTTTTGAAACCATGGCAGACTTGGTAAAAAAACAACAACAAAGATGTATCTTTTTGGACAAATGAGGATTCACAACCTTATCTTTTTGAAGCTGAATGTACTGAGGATGAACTACTGCTTATAGAAGCGAGCACGAAAGTGAGACGTTGGAGCAGACGGAAGCCGAGAGAGGGGAATGAAAGCGATTGACGCTATAAATGTGGAACTTGGAGACAAGCTATTTCGACATAAATGGCGTGCTTACCCAAATAAACCGGAATGCAAGAGAAACTAGTTCGTCAGTGTTAACTCTTACTATAACAATGTTAGAATAGTTGTTTCTAAGTTATCACAAAAACTTTGCGTTACTTTGAGTGCCCGGTGAGAAGCAAAAGCTGTCTTTGAAACCTACCAAGAGTAAGGCTCGTAAAACTCCAGTGTGTAGGGGGGAAGCAAGATGAAGGTGTTCCTGTTTCTTTCATGTATTATAATCAAACAGAAAGATATTGTCTGACCCAAGGACTATAAAAGCGAAGAGGAAGCAGGACCAGGCGACCTCCTTTTTCAACTGTTTTACGAACCTCTTTTTGAACTCGTTTACGACCTTTTCTTTTGAACTGTTCTGTAGCCATTGGACAAGAAGAGAAGCAAAGATTCAAACAGAGACAGAAATCAATTTGGCTCAATTGAGGAGAGACGCCAGGACACTGTACTCTTGCACAATCTCCAGCACGCTCTGGCGAAAGATTGTACGCCTCCCCCTTTAATTGGACTTTCTCCGACCACAGCTGCTTCCAAAAGGGAAGTGGGTCGTAAACAGCGTTGCCTTTGGTTACAGAACAGTTCAAAAGAAAAGGTCGTAAACGAGTTCAAAAAGAGGTTCGTAAAACAGTTGAAAAAGGAGGTCGCCTGGTCCTGCTTCCTCTTCGCTTTTAGTCCTTGCGTCAGACAAGGACTATAAAGCAAGATGAAGGTTTTCCTGTTTCTTTCATGTATTATAATCAAACAGAAAGATATTGTCTGACCCAAGGACTATAAAAGCAAAGAGGAAGCAGGACCAGGCGACCTCCTTTTTCAACTGTTTTACGAACCTCTTTTTGAACTCGTTTACGACCTTTTCTTTTGAACTGTTCTGTAACCAAAGGCAACGCTGTTTACGACCCACTTCCCTTTTGGAAGCAGCTGTGGTCATGTGGTCGGAGAAAGTCCAATTAAAGGGGGAGGCGTACAATCTTTCGCCAGAGCGTGCTGGAGATTGTACAAGAGTACAGTGTCCCGGCGTCTCTCCTCAATTGAGCCAAATTGATTTCTGTCTCTGTTTGCTTCTTGTCTTGTTTAATAGATGTGTTTGAATCTGACAAACAATGTTGCCACAGCTTGGTTATTAAACAGGTTACAGAACGTACGTAAGGTATTGTTGATGATTTAGAGCAGGGGTCACCAACCTTTTTGAAACCAAGAGCTACTTCTTGGGTACTGATTAATGCGAAGGGCTACCAGTTTGATACACACTTAAATAAATTGCCAGAAATAGCCAATTTGCTCAATTTACCTTTAACTCTATGTTATTATTAATAATTAATGATATTTACACTTAATTGAACAGTTTAAAAGAGGAAAAAAAATGACAATTAAATTTTGAAACATAGTTTATCTTCAATTTCGACTCTTTAAAATTCAAAATTCAACCGAAAAAAAGAAGAGAAAAACTAGCTAATTTTAATCTTTTTGAAAAAAATTTAAAAATAATTTATGGAACATTATTAGTAATTTTTCCTGATTAAGTTTAATTTTAGAATTTTGATGACATGTTTTCAATAGGTTAAAATCCAATCGGCACTTTGTTAGAATATATAACAAATTGGACCAAGCTATATTTCTAACAAAGACAAATCATTATTTCTTCTAGATTTTCCAGAACAAAAATTTTAAAAGAAATTCAAAAGACTTTGAAATAAGATTTAAATTTGATTCTACAGATTTTCTAGATTTGCCAGAAGAATTTTTTTGAATTTTAATCATAATAAGTTTGAAGAAATATTTCACAAATATTCTTCGTCGAAAAAACAGAAGCTAAAATGAAGAATTAAATTAAAATGTATTTATTATTATTTACGATAAAAACAATAAATTTACTTGAACATTGATTTAAATTGTCAGGAAAGAAGAGGAAGGAATTTAAAAGGTAAAAAGGTATATGTGTTTAAAAATCCTAAAATCATTTTTAAGGTTGTATTTTTTCTCTAAAATTGTCTTTCTGAAAGTTATAAGAAGCAAAGTAAAAAAATTAATGAAAGACCAAGTCTTTAAAATATTTTCTTGGATTTTCAAATTCTATTTGAGTTTTGTCTCTCTAAGAATTAAAAATGTCGGGCAAAGCGAGACCAGCTTGCTAGTAAATAAATACAATTTAAAAAATAGAGGCAGCTCACTGGTAAGTGCTGCTATTTGAGCTATTTTTAGAACAGGCCAGCGGGCTACTCATCTGGTCCTTACGGGCTACCTGGTGCCCGCGGGCACCGCGTTGGTGACCCCTGATTTAGAGGTAAAATTGATTGCTAGCCACTAAGAACGAGATGATTTTTATGTTAGAAAGCGGAAAAAAACTACTTTTGTCTTCTTGTCTCTCATAATGGTTGATAGGCAAAATTCCCCCCAAAAAAGGTGGTTTAAGAGAACTCACTAGAACTTGTCTTGGTTGCAGGCGGCACGTCGCTGTCCGGGGAGAAGCTGCAGGAGTTCATCAAGCGGGCGAGGGCCCGTCAGAGAGAGATCCAAGAACTGGTCAGGAACGTGACAAAAAGCCTCACACCCGTTTAGTGGTTTTATATCTAAAAAGCTGTATTTTCACTGTCAATATATAATCTTTTCTTTTTTTTTTTTAATAACAATAAAACTGCTGCCAAAGACTGCTTTAAAAAAAGGGATTTCTTAAGTTGTCCACAAACGTCTCACACTCACGGGTCCAAATCCAGCGGTGCCGTACAAAAGCAGCGAGAGACGGGAGAGGTAGACGGCTGCCCGCGGGCGCTGACCCAGGATCAGTTTCACGTCTTCCCGCCGGCGCGGAATCCTCCGAGAGCGCCTGCAAAGGACGGGGAGAAAAAAAAAGCCTCCGGGCTACTAGAACCTTCCGAGTCAAAAAGGTTCTGAACGTCCGTCTAAAAAAAAAAAAAAAAAAAAGGGAGCACAGTGTGGATCATTCACGTCTTTGCGTCACCGGGGGCAACGCGTCCGCCTGGCGAGGCTTGGGGAGGGCCTGCGGCGTGCTCCTCTTTCTCCTACTTCTTGCTGGGTTGGCGGTATGCGGCCGGCCCGAGCCCGCCGGAGGAGGAGGCGCCGCCGCCATAGCCATTTGATGCTGCTGCTGCATTTGGTGCTGCAAGAATTGCAACTGCAGGGCAGAGAAAGATGGCGGTCACAAACAGGAAGTGACGGACGCCGGCGGTGTGATGATGTCACAAGCGTGTTAGCCAAGCACCACAGGGGGGGTGGGGGGGGGGGGTCAAAAGGTAACCGTGGCAACAACACACATGCAGCCAAGCAAACTTCTTAGCTCCTCTCCTGCCGGCGCTTTAAGCCCCGCCCACTATGCCCAACTGGCAGCAGCCAATCATGATGCGCTGTGCAAGAACATGCCCCGCCCCCTTTAGACAGCCGCAAGCTGCGATGTCGCCCGTGTGAAGTTGGCCCCTCCTCCTTGCGAATGTTAAATAGCACCGACATTCATTTGTGCTGCAAAATGTTGTTTGTCGTTTAAGTTATTCTAAAATATCTTTTTATGACCAGTGATGTCATCCACATTCCCCCCGCCCCCTTGTTGCATCATCTGTGCAGCAATTATGTTAACGTATTTTTCATAACCAGCCCAACTATTATAGTTTTTATGTTAATGTGTTATTATTCATAACCAGCCTAACTATTATAGTTTTTATGTTAATGTGTTATTATTCATAACCAGCCCAACTATTATAGTTTTGTTACTAACATTTTATTCATAATAAGCCCAACTGTTAGTTTTTATGTTATTAACGTGTTATTCATAACCAGCCAAACTATTATAGTTTTTATGTTAACATGTTATTATTCATAACCAGCCTATTGGTTTTTTTAATGTTAATAAAGTGTTATTATTCATAACCAGCCTAACTAGTAGTTTTTATGTTAACATTCATAACCAGCCCAACTATTAAAGTTTAATGTTATTAACGTGTTCAACTATTATAGTTATTAATAACCAGCCAAACTATGATAGTTGTTTGTTATCAACGTGTTATTATTCAAAACCAGCCCAACTATTATAGTTTTTATGTTGTTATTCATAACCAGCCTAACTTATATAGTTGTTTTATGTTAACATGTTATTATTCATAACCAGCCTAGTTGTTTTTTATGTTAACGTATTATTCATAACCAGCCTAACTATTATAGTTGTTTTATTGTTAACGTATTATTCATAACCAGTCCAACTATTATAGATTTTAATGTTATTAAAGTGTTATTCATAACCAGCCCAACTCTTATAGTTTTTATGTTATTATTAACCAGTCCAACTATTATTCATAACCAGCCCAACTATTATAGTTTTTATGTTATTAACGTGTTATTATTCTTAACCAGACCAATTATTATAGTTTGTATGTTATTAACTTATTATTCATAACTAGCCCAATTATTATAGTTTTTTATGTTATCAACTTAATAACATAAACCCTATAATAGTTAATCTATTATTATAGTTTTTATGTTATTAACTTATTATACATAACAAACTAGGGGTGTAACGGTACACAAACATTTCGGTCCGGTACGTACCTCGGTTTAGAGGTCACGGTTCGGTTCATTTTCGGTACAGTAAGAAAACAACAAAATTTAATTTTTTTGGTTATTTATTTACCAAATTTGCAAAATCTTCCACCAAAAATATTTGTCTTAGTGGAATATTTGATGTGAAGTAATGGTAACTTTGGATAGGTCAATAATTCATAACAACATTGATTTTGATTCAATATTATGTTTTGAGCAATGACAGTTTGAAAGAAAAAAAACCAGCTTGTTTTATTAGTCAACATTGCAACTTTTTCTAAATTACATTTAACCTTTAAGCTTATTTATTTCACTTTTTTTATGTTTTTGTTCATTTTTTTTTAATAGTATTTTTAGAATGTGCCGTGGGCCTTTAAAACATTAGCTGTGGGCCGCAAATGGCCTCCGGGGCACACTTTTGACACCCCTGCTATAGATAATAAAAAATTAAATGTGATAAATCTATGGATAATAAGCAGAGCCTGGCGACGCATGCGCGTTTATTATAACTCTCTCTCTCTCTCTGTCTGCACCTCCCTCATCAATGCTGCTGCACGCACAATTTGTTTTGTTTTTAACCCCTTCTTAACCCTGAACGTACATTGAAAATACACGCAACCATAACTCAAAATGCCGGACATTTGAGGCATTTAAGAAACTCCGCCCTGACAGCTCCGCAAAAGAGGACATGTCCGGTGAAAAGAGGACGTATGGTCAGTCTATCCTAGCCCGGTCGCTGCTAGCATGCCGTTTGGTGTGCTTAGGTGTGCATTGTTTACACAACGTGCGCTACGCTACTTAATATGTCTGTGTGGAAACTCGTTTGGTACACCTCCGAACCGAACCGGAACCCCCGTACCGAAACGGTTCAATACAAATACACGTACCGTTACACCCCTAACATAAACACTATAATAGTTGGACTGTTATCAGGGTTTCCCACACATTCATTTATTTGTGGCGGCTCGCCACGAAAGAATTACGTCCGCCACAAATAAAAAAAATAAAAAAATATTATTTTTTTTTTGTTGTTGTCCTCTCCAGCTTCTCAGGCAAATCATATAGTTGATGTAGATGCCCATATCGGCTGTTCAGATTTACTTTACATAAGAGAAGTGTAGGATACCTCTCTTGTTGCCTTATTTGTATTTGACTTTATTAAATGTATTTATATTAGAAACACAACATGTGTATATAACAAAGGGTGCAAAGTCTGCAGGCAGTAGGAAACACATGGTTAAGTATAGGGAGTAAAACTGATGGCAGTCTAAATTTCAAGATTTTTGGAGCTCTTTGTTCAGTGGATCAGATGTTTGATGAAGCTCTGTGTCTATCTACCACCACTACTGTTTTCTGTTTATTTGTTAGTGACTGTGGCAGGACACCTCTGCCTCTGTTTCACTTTATGTTGCTGGTAAATAATATGGTTGTAGTAGTAGGCTAAAGTTAAATTATTTAGTATGCACTAATTAAAGGGGCAGAGCTTTGAGACATTTTAGCTTTTGTATTTTATAATATATATTTTTGTTATGAATATGTATATGAATAATAACATGTTAATAACATAAAAACTATAATAGTTGGGCTGGTTATGATAACAAAACCTATAACACGTTAATAACATCAGAACCGCACTAGACATAATAATAACACCATGTTGATAACATCAGAAGTATAATAGACACACGGCAGTGTTGTTTGCATAGGGCCAACTCCACAGGGGTTGTGATGTCAGCGGCGTGCTGATGACCACAGACGACACAGATGGAGCTGACGTCAACCAGTATGGCCGCCTGCACGTGTGTGTGTCACAGTTACTTGGATGTGAGGCTGCTGATGCTGCTGCTGCTGCTGGAGCCTCGGAGACGGCAGCGGGGGCCCAGACCCGTCCGGCCCGCAGCCCAACTGGGACAGCACTGAGGATGGGGAGACCCCCGCCAGAGGGGAGACGTGACACGACAGGGAGAGAAGCAATAAAATAAAAAAAACATGGAGGGTGATACAATAAGAGAGAGAAGGAGGGAAGTTGTGTCTTCATCACCGTCATTCTGTTTATTTATTTTTCACTTTTTTCTTCTATAATAAAATGATGCTGACAATTTCGTTGAATAAAAATATGTTTTAAAATTCAGTGTAAAAAATCCATCAGTGTATAATAATTCAAATGAAGCAATCCAACCACCCAATGAGGTGTCCAGTTTGAAGTCATGTGACACTGAATTTTCATACACTAAATCTTTTTACAGTCAATTTTTTTCATGTCAACAAACTGAATTTTGAAACCAATGTTGCTCACAGATTTTTATTATTCAATGAAATTGTCAGCATGATTTTGATAAAATAAAACTTCAGTGTAAAACTAATTTAGTGTAGCATATTTGTGGCTTTAAAATCTTTTTACAATGATTTTTTTTCTATTTTGACAAATTGAGATTTTATACAAATTTTGCCCACAAATATTCATTTAATAAAATTTTCAGCATGATCTTCTTTTTAAAAAATATGTGTAAACAATTACGTGCAAAAAAAATAGTGTATATAAATTCGGTGTAAAAGTATAGTGTTTAAAAATTGAGTGCAGGAAAATTTGTGGCTTTAAAATTCTAATTAAGACTGAAGCAATCAACCCTGCCTCAGAACCAGCCAATGAGGTGTCACGTTTGAAGTCATGTGACATATTTCTACGCTGTATTTTTTTTTTACACTAAATCTTTTAACAGTGATTTTTTTCATTTTAGCAAACTGAATTTTTAAACAAATGTTGCTCACAGATTTTTATTCAATGAAATTGTCAGCATAATTTGATCAAATAAAAATACAGTATAAAACAAATTTAGTGTATAAAAAAATCAGTGCTGAAATATTTGTGGCTTTAAAATCTTTTTACAATGATTTTTCTTCTATTTTGACAAACTGAGATTTTATACAAATTTTGCCCACAAATATTAATTTAATAAAATTGTCAGCATAATCTTCTTTTAAAAAAATAGTGTAAACAATTACATGCAAAGAAATTGTGTCTATAAAAGTATAGTGTTTAAAAATTGAGTTCAGAAAAATGTGTGGCTTTAAAATTCTAATTAAGACAAGCAATCAACCCTGCCTCAGAACCAGCCAATAAGGTGTCACGTTTGAAGTCATGTGACATATTTTTGCACTGAATTTTTTACACAATTTTTTTTTTACACTAAATCTTTTAACAGTGATTTTTTTTCATTTCAGCAAACTGAATTTTTAAACCAATGTTGCTCACAGATTTTGATTCAATGAAATTGACAGCATAATTTGATAAAATAAAACTTCAGTGTAAAACAAATTTAGTGTATAATATTTGTGGCTTTAAATTATTTTTACAATGATTTTTCTTCTATTTTAACAAACTGAAATTTTATACAAATTTTGCCCACAAATATTCATGTAATAAAATTGTCAGCATAATCTTCTTTAAAAAAATATGTGTAAACAATTACATGCAAAAAAAATAGTGTATATAAATTCGGTGTAAAAGTATAGTGTTTAAAAATTGAGTGCAGGAAAATTTGTGGCTTTAAAATTCTAATTAAGACTGAAGCAATCAACCCTGCCTCAGAACCAGCCAATGAGGTGTCACGTTTGAAGTCATGTGACATATTTCTGCACTGAATTTTTTTACACAAAATCTTTTAAAAGTGATTTTTTTCATTTCAACAAACTGAATTTTTAAACAAATGTTGCTCACAAATTTCAATTCTATTAAACTGTCAGCGTCATTTGATAAAATACAAAATTCAGTATATAAAAATTCAGTGCAGAAATATTTGTGGCTTTAAAATCTTTTTACAGTGATTTTTTTTTAAAAATTAAAAACTGAATTTTTCAAACAAATTTTGCTTACACGTTTTTATTCAATTAAATTGTCAGCATAATCTGATACAATAAAAAAATCAGTGTAAAAAATGTAGTGTGTAAAAATTCAGTGCATAAATATTTGTGGCTTTAAATTCAAACTTAAGACTGAAGCAATCGATCCTGCCTCAGAACCAGCCAATGAGGTGTTGAGTTTGAAGTCACGTGACACTGACCGAATATTTCTGCACTGAATGTTTCACACTGAATTTTTAGACACAATCTTTTTAGATTGATTTTTAAAATTTTAACAAACTGGATTTTTAAACACATTTAAATTCACAAATGATTCAATGAAATTGCCAGCGTAATTTGATCAAATAAAAAAATGGTGTAAAAAAAAAAAAAACTATTGTATAAAAACTCAGTGCAAAAAAAGAGTGTATATAAATTCAATGTAAAAAAATAGTGTATAAAAATTCAGTGCAGAAATGTTTGTGGCTTAAAAATCTTTTACCAGTTATTGTTTTCATTTCAACAAACTGAATTTTTAAACACATTTTGCTCTATAATTTAACTCAACGAAATCATCAGCATAAATTGATCAAATCAAAATTCAATGTAAAAAAAAAAAAAAAAAAAGATTATATAAATTCAGTGTAAAAATATAGTGTATAAAAATTCAGTGCAGAAATATTTGTGGCTTTAAAATTCCAATTAAGACTGAAGCAATCGATCCTGCCTCAGAACCAGCCATTCAGGTGTCTAGTATGAAGTCACGTGACACGGACAGAATATTTCTGCACTGAAATTGTTTACACTAAATTTTTAAGAACTCAATCTTAAATTATATATTTTTTTTGCATTTCAACAAACTGAATTTTCAAACGAATTTTGATCACTAATTTTTAATTAACAAAATCGTCAGCGTAATTTGATAAAATAAAATAACAGTGTAAAAAAACTAGACATACTCTAACAAAAAATATATTGGATAAAAATTCAGTGCAGAATATTTGTGGCTTAATTTTTTTTTTTAACAGTCATTGTTTTTAAATTTTAACAAACTGTTAAACAAATTTTGCTCACAAAATTGTATTCAATTAAATTTGATAAAATAAAAATTCTGTGGAGAAAAAAAAGCGTTTAAAAATTCAGTGTAAAATATACTGTACTGCATAAAAATTCAGTGCAAAAATATTTGTGGGTTTAAAATTCTAATTAAGACTGAAGCAATCAATCCTGCCTCAGACCCAGCCAATCAGGTGTCAAGTATGAAGTCACGTGACACGGACAGAATATTTCTGCACTGAATTTTACTGCACTGACATTTTTTACACTAAGTTTTTAAGAACTCATTCTTAAATTTTTTTTTTTTTCATTTCAACAAACTGAATTTCAAACGAATTTTGATCACTAATTTTTAATTAATGAAAAAATAATGATAAAATAAAATAGTGTAAAAAAACTATACATACTATAACAAAACATATATTGTATAAAATTCAGTGCAGAAATATTTGTGGCTTACAGTGATTGTTTTTAAATTTTAACAAACTTTTAAACAAATTTTGCTCACAAAATTGTATTCAACGAAATTCAATTAAATCTCCATCACCCCCCGCAACCCCAAAAGGGACAAGCGGTAGAAAATGGATGGAAAATAAAAATTCAGTGCAAAAAAAAGTGTATAACAATTTAGTGTAAAATATACTGTACTGTATAAAAATTCAGAACTGTATAAAAATTCAGAACTCAATCTTAAATTATAATTTTTCTTTCATTTCAACAAACTGAATTTTCAAACGAATTTTGATCACTAATTTTTAATTAACGAAATGGTCAGCGTAATTTGATAAAATATATATATTTTTAACAGTGATTGTTTTGAAATGTTAAACTTTTTAACACATTTTGCTCACAAAATTGTATTCAACAAAATTCAATTAAATCTGATAAAATGAAAATTCAGTGCAAAAAAAAGTGTATAAAAATTCAGTGTAAAATATACTGTACTGTATATAAATAATATTTGAATATTTGTGGCTTTAAAAATCTAATTAAGACTGAAGTAATCGATTCTGCCTATGACCCAGCCAATGAGGTGTCAAGTTTGAAGTCACGTGACACGGACCGACTATTTTTGCATTTAATTTTTTACACTGTATTTTTAGACACAATCTTTTTACAGTGATTTTTTTAATTTGAACAAATTGGATTTTTAAACACATTTTGCTCACTAATTATTTAATTCAATGAAATTGCCAGCATAATTTGATCAAATAAAAAAATGGTGTAAAAAAAAACCTAGTGTATAAAAACAAAAAAAAGAGAGTATATAATTTCAATGTAAAAAAATAGTGTATAAAAATTCAGTGCAGAAATGTTTGTGGCTTAAAAATCTATTTATTTATCTATTATGACTGAAGCAATCGATCCTGCCTCAGACCCAGCCAATGAGGTGTCAAGTTTGAAGTCACGTGACACGGACCGACTATTTTTGCGTTGAATTTTTTACACTGTATTTTTTTTACACCAAATCTTTTTTTGCAATGATTTTTTTTTCATTTCAACAAACTGCATTTTTAAACAATTTTTTATTCAACGAAATTGTCAGCATAAGTTAATGGAATTTTTAGACACAGAATTTTTTTTTACACCGACTTTTTTCTTTTTCTTTTTCACACTGAATGTAAACAAACTGAATGTTTTGCTTCACAAATGTGTAGTCAATGAAATTGTCAGCATAATTTGAAGTAAAAACAAAAATCTAATCTTTGGTGATAAAGACACAAAGGAACCTCCGTAAGTACAAGCGGCATGATGGGGTGGGGGGGCTACAGAACATTCTAGAACCACTGGGAGATGTCAGTTATGGAGGGTTCTTTAGGAGATGTGAATGGTGTGGTTTCGAGGGGACAGAGGCGGGAGACGAAAGGAGGCTACTGTGCGAGGGAGGCGTCCTACCTGCTGCCTGCGGGGACATGAAGCTGCCCAAATTGATGACGGCAGTTTGCTGGTTTCCTAAACTTGCATCGGCGCACTGATCGCCCTGCGGACCAGAGAGCAGCTGTCACATTTGCACACGGGAGGTGCTTTCTGTTTTTGTTGCGTTCACCAACTCAAAGTGTGTGGAGGCCATCTTTTTATTTTGTAAAAAATAAATATGTTGCCCTTCCAAGACATTAGACGGCGGCACCGGACAGGTATGTTGTCTAACCAGGAAGTAGCTTTTTTCCATGAAACTGAATGTGTTACGTTGCGCCCTACAAAGTGATTATGCTGTAAGTATTGTGCTGTTTGATCGTAACATTCATCTTAGTTGTAGTCAGTGTTGGTCATCTTACCTGAAAAAAGTACTATAAGTCTACTTTTTTTTACCTACACTTTGAACCCTGCGGCTTATAAAACAGTGTGGCTAATTTATGGAATTTTCTTCACTGAAGGTCATATTAAAAAGTTAAAAAAAAAAAAAAAGAAAATACAAGGAGAAGGTGTGTTATTGTTTGACTTTCTATTTACCGCTAATTTTTCCTTTTTTTTTTTCAACTTGAGTGCCCTTCAGTCCTCTAGCCCCGTGTTTTTCAACCCTTTTTGAGCCGAGGCACGTTTTTTTCATTGGAAAAAATCCAGAGGCACACCACTAGCAGACTATGTTAAGAAATGAGACTCAGTAGCCTATATTAACAATTTAAAGTAGTCCCATCAAATAGCTGACGCGATTGTTTGATATCAATTCACACCATAATCATAACGGCAACTTAGAAGAGTAGTGTGGGTGGATGGTTGAAAGGTCCGAATCGGGTAAAAGGCAGCTCAGCATTTCGAGAATTTTGGGCATCATAGAACTTTGAATACGTCCATTCATTTGAAAAGGATTTTCCTGGAAATTTGGGGATTTCAGGAAAACCGGGATTTTTAAAAAAAATTATTGATACTAGCTACCTTAATAATATGACTGGGTTGGTGTTGGAATTTTTCGAATAGGTTGAAAAATGTTGACGTAGTAGCAGTTTGAATTGAGAATTGGTATTTCGGAATTCCTGGAATTTCGGGAAAACCGGGAATTTGTACGAAAAGAAAAAAAAACAAAAAACTTTTGTTGTCACAACTAAGAGGAATGTTTTGATGGTTGTATTTGGTTGAAAAATGTGGACTGTGAAAACTTTCCAGGAAAAGGTGAAAACAGGGATTTGAAAAAAACGGGATTTTGGGGAGTTCCTGGATTTTTTTTTAACTTGGTAGTTTGATTGTCCAAGGTGAGTGGAAGGTGTTGACAGTGGAACGGTTCGAATCGGGTGAGAAATGCGGCAGGTGTGCAAGTTAGAAAAATGGCCCGTTCATTTTCAACGGGAAAAATGTTCCAGAAAACCGGGAATTCTGGGTAATCCGAAATATTTTCGAACAATTTTTATGGTGAGCACACAATTCCCAATCGAGCCGAACGTTTTGATACCTGAACGGTTCTGATCGGATGCAAACTTTGGGCTGTGGACTCCAGCAAACGTTTGTGGAAGAATCATAATAATAAATTGACGACTTTTTTGGGTGTAGAATAACGTGTGCGAACGCTTGGACGTTCACACAGTTACTCGTAACTGAAAAAAATAACGTTCTACTTCAACGCCGTTATTGCCAACACAGGTTGTCGTTTTCACTACCAAATCTGAAGGTGTTGAAATCGCCATGTAAAATCGCTAATGCTAACAGTAGCCTGTCTATGGAAAATCCTATGTAAATTAGCATCACGCTAGCACATTTTGGAAAAGTTGAGCCTCACTTTGTGTTTTCTACCAAGCATACTTGTATCAAAGTGTAGCACCGTTTGATTTGACATGAATTGACACCCGGTAGTAGCGACTCCGGCACCAAAACAAGCCAGGTCTCAACACAGCAGTACCGTAGGATTGTTCTGTGGCGCCGTATCGACTCACCGTCTCCCCCTGCTGCTGAGGGCTGGAAGTGGCTGACTGACTCTGCGGGGAGAACTGGGAGAGCTGCTGCTGCTGCACAGGATTAAAGATGAGAGGACCGGTGGGGATCTGCAGGTGTAATCACAGGGGGGGGCGTGAGAGGGGCAGGGAGGGGAGGAGAGAAAGAAAAAAGTCCCAAGGTGTTACCTGCAGCAGGTTCAGTGGTCGCAGGCCCGTGCTGCTGTTCAGGCCGAAGTGACTCCCTGGAACAATTGTTGTTGGTGATTAGGAATTGTGGATATGAGCCCGGACATAGTATGATTGGTCCTGTGCAGGCCTTTCTCACGCCCCCCCCCCACCTCCCCGACACCTTATCATGCTCGTCTCACCACATAAATACTAATCTAATGATAACACTTGAAAGGGATGCCGTTATTTGATGCTTGAGCAGTGCTGCCACCTAGCTGGAAGCTTGTGTATTGTTTTCTCATGCCCCCCCTGAAAACTTATCATGCCCACCCCACTATATAAACACTGGTCTAATTATTAGAATACTTGAAAGGATATCTATATTTCAGGGGTGAGCAGTGCTGCCACCTAGCTGGAGGCTTGTGTATGGTTTTCTCACGCCCCCCCTGACAACTTATCCTGCCTACCCCACTATAAACACTGGTCTAATGATTGTAAAACTTTTCAAATCTGTATTTCCCGTTCGAACAGTGCTGCCACCTAGCTGGAGGCTTGTGTACTGTTTTTTCACGCCCTCCCTGACATCTTATCATGCCCACCCCACTATAAACATTAGTCTAATAGTAATTAAACTATTAGACCCCCCTTGAGATGTCATCATGCCCGCCCTACTATATAAGAAGTACTGGTCTTAATGGCCCACCCCACTACACACACAGTAATAGTAATTAAACGTGAAAGGACATCTGTATTTCATGTTCGAATAGTGCTGCCACCTAGCTGAAGACATGTGTATGGTTTTCTCACGCCCCCCCTGACATCTTATCATGCCCACCCCACTATAAACACTAGTCTAATAGTAATTAAACATGAGAGGACATCTGTATTTCATGTTCGAACAGTCCTGCCACCTAGCTGAAGACTTGTGTATTGTTTTTTTCACGCCCCCCCCCAACATTTTTAATGCCCACCCCACTATAAACACTAGTCGAATAGTAATTAAACATGAAAGGACGTCTGCATTTCATGTTCGAACAGTGCTATCACCTAGCTGAAGACTTGTGTATTGTTTTCTCACGCCCCCCCCTGACATCTTATCATGCCCACCCCACTATAAACACTAGTCTAATAGTAATTAAACGTGAAAGGACATCTGTATTTCATGTTCAAACAGTGCTGCCACCTCGCTTTAAGACTTGTGTATTGTTTTCTCACGCCCCCCCTGACATATTATCATGCCCACCCCACTATAAACACAAGTCTAGTAGTAATTAAACATGAAAGGCCATCTGTATTTCATGTTCGAGCAGTGCTGCCACCTAGCTGAAGACCTGTGTATTGTTTCCTCAGATCCCAACTTACCGGTCTGTGTGGCCGGCTGCATGGAGGGCATCAGGCCCCCAGACGGCAGAAGTCCACTCAGGTTGAGTCCGGGGCCGAGCACGGCGTTGGAGCTGCTCATCAGCGTCTGGGGGTTGCTGCACGAAACATCAGAGCGTGCCATCAAACCCCTCGCTAGCGTCCGACCGCGGCCGAGCGAGGAGGCCCGCAGCTTACCAGACGGAGCTGACCACGTTGATGAAGTTGAGGCCGGCCGGGTTGGCCATGACCTGCGCCGAGGTGGTCCCCGTGGTGATGGAGGTGCCCATGGTGGGCAGGGGGATGGTCATGACGGGCAGGGGCTGGCTGAGCGTGAGCTGCTGCTGGGCGAACGGCGCGAGGAGGGCGGGTTGCGACTGGCTCTGCAGCGCCGAAGCCTCCAAAGGGATGGGCGTCGCAGAGAGGGGGTCGGCGGGGTGCGGCGTTGAGCATGGCGTGTTGGTGGGGGTGGAGGGCTTGGAGGTGCCTGATCCTGCAGGGGGACAACACGGACATGATCATAGCAGGGGTGTCCAAACTTTTTCCACCGAAAAATCAAAACATAATATTAATATTTTTCATTTTCAAAACCATTACAAAATTTTTTTTTTACTCCTTTGGGCTCCCTCAAGTTTGGTCCTCCGGGGACCCCAAAGGTTCTCAGTCATAAGAATGAAATTTTTTGTATTTATTTTTTATTCAACACCTTTAATCTCCAGATCACTTTCAGTATCGCGCATGATATCACACACGCGTAAACACGCTGCAGGACTGCTTGAATCGCACATGATATCACACACGAATAAACACGCTGCAGGGCTGCTGGTATCGCACATTATATCACACACACGCAAACACTGCAGGGCTGCTTGTATCACACATGATATCACACACAAGAAAACACGCTGCAGGACTGCTCGTGTCGCCCATGATATCACACACAAGTAAACACGCTGCAGGACTGCTCGTATCGCACATTATATCACACACAAGTAAACTCTGCGGGGCTGCTTTTATCGCGCATTATATCACAGACAAGTAAACACGCTGCAGAACTGCTCATATCAAACATGATACCACAAACAAGAAAACACGCTGCAGGACTGCTCGTATCGCCCATGATATCACACACAAGTAAACACGCTGCAAGACTGCTCTTTTCACACATGATATCACACACTGTTGGACTGCTTGTATTGCACATGATATCACACATGAGTAAACATGCTGCAGGACTGCTCATACAGCACATGATATCGCAGACAAGTAAACATGCTGTAGGACCGCTTGCATTGCACATGATATCACACACGAGTAAACATGCTGCAGGACTGCTTGTATTGCACATGATATCACACACGAGTAAACATGCTGCAGGACTGCTCATACAGCACATGATATCGCAGACAAGTACACATGCTGTAGGACCGCTTGCATTGCACATGATATCACACACGAGTAAACATGCTGCAGGACTGCTTGTATTGCACATGATATCACACATGAGTAAACATGCTGCAGGACTGCTCATACAGCACATGATATCGCAGACAAGTACACATGCTGTAGGACCGCTTGCATTGCACATGATCTCACACACGAGTAAACATGCTGCAGGACTGCTTGTATTGCACAAGATATCACACATGAGTAAACATGCTGCAGGACTGCTCATACAGCACATGATATCGCAGACAAGTAAACACACTGTCGGACTGCTTGTATCGCACGTGATATCCCACACCATTAAACACACTGCAGGACGACTTGCATCGCGCATGAGATCACAAAGTAAACACGCTGCAGGACAGATTGTATCGCACATGATATCACACACGAGTAAACATGCTGCAGGACTGCTTGTAAAGCACATGATATCACACACGAGTAAACATACTGCAGGACTGCTTGTATAGCACATGATATCACACATGAGTAAACATGCTGCAGGACTGCTCATACAGCACATGATATCGCAGACAAGTAAACACGCTGCAAGACTGCTCTTTTCGCACATGATATCACACACACACAAGTAAACACACTGCAGGACTGCTTGTATCGCACATGATATCACACATTTTTACATTTGAGCTCATACAATTCGATTTTTTTTGCTGATATTGGACTGATATTCAAAATGAACAAGTGTCATGATCATTTCATGATGTGTATGGGGGGTACTCACTCTGCGTGGAGCTCATTGGCGACAGCGAGGCAGGTGACAGCAGGCCCACCTGACCCAGCTCCATGGAGTGCTTCCTGCTCAGAGGCGGGCCTTTGGCAGGTGGGGGCGTAGGGCACTTGAGAAGACCACTGGTGGTTTGGGAACCGTATGGATTACCTGCAGGAAAAACCAATAGTTCTGAGCAGGGGTGTTCAAACTTTTATTTTTTAACCAAGGGCCGCATAACAAAATGTTTTTGAATTGTTTTATTTTGTAAAAAACCAACGCTGAAAATGGACAGAATACATATATATAAAGACAAAACGTGTGTTATAGGAGACAAAGTGCACTATCATTAGTTCTTACAGGGGTGTCCAAAGTGCGGCCAGGGGGCCTTTTGCGGACCAAACCTCAACTTTTGTTGGCCTTCAACAAAAAAACAAGAGTAAAACTCAAAAAAAGGAGAGAAAAATACATTACGTAATGAGAAAATATATAAAACATTTGAAAGTCTAAGTATGAAGGGGATACAGTGGAACCTCGATTTACAGATGTAATCGTTTCTTGAACATGGATGGTAAATAGAAAGGTTTGTATAGTGATGAGTTCCCCATAAGAAACAAGGTAAATATGAATAATTGGTTCCAGCCTTGACAAAGGTCCATATTTTAGTGAAGGTTTGTACACAATATCAAGTGCATCAAACACACTTAAGTGCAGGCTTTTCCCCAGACTGCCAACATACCTATAAGGGTGGGGGCGTGGTCAATATGATGTCATCATATAATTTGCATAATCTGCGATGATGCATATATTTTCATTCAATAGGCTAAAAAAAGCCATACATACATGTGTTATAGTTAATTAGTATTGACATATATTGATACTTTTTCCTATATTATATCATTTTGCATCATGTTTTGCTCTTTTTTTCGGCGGCCAAATTTCGGTGCACCACCTAGTCAATAGTGTGCAAACAATAGGCTATTTTAAACCTTACTATAATTTGTTTTCACGTGAAAAACTCACGTTTCTAAGGTGTGGTTGCTTTTATTTTGCCACGATCTACTACATGTAGGGGAAACCCTGAAGTAGGGGATGCATCAACTTTCTGTGTAAAAAAATAAAATAAAAATAAAAAGTAAAAAAAATAACCTGCGCCAATCAATCCTCAACTTTAACAACCATATTGCTACAATAATAAACATTTTAACAAGCATTATGCACACATTAACAACGGCAGAGAAGTGACAAGTAAGAAGCAGACAGAGGAAGAGAAACAGAACGGGCGAGTTCGTAAATCAAAGTTCAACTGTGTTTGGATATTTTTTTATTTTGTAAAAAAAAAAATACTACAGACATTATGGATCAAAACTTAGTGTCAGCTTGCATTCCCGGATTACCCAGAATTCCCGGTTTTCTGGGACATTTTGCCCGTTAAAAATGAACGGGGCAATTTTCCAACATGCCCAACTCCCACATTCGAACCGTTCCACCATCCACACACTCCACTCACCTTGGACAATCAAACTACCATTTTCAGGACTACTTTAAAAAAGTTCCAAAAAAATTCCAGGAATGTGTTTTCCAAAGCCCTATTTTCACCTCTTCCTGGAAAGTTTTCAAAATTCACATCTTTCAACCGTTTTTGACCATTCCACCTTTAAAACATTCCTCTTACTTTTTACGTACTAATTGCTGGTTTCCCCAACATTCCAGGGATTATGAAATACCCATTCTCAATTCAAACTGCTACTACGTCAACATTTTCCAACCATTTCCAAAAATTCCAACACCAACCCATTCATATAATCTAGGACAATTGTGCTGTATTAATATTTTCAAAAATGTCCCAAACTTCCAGGAAATTCACATTTATATGAATGGACGTATTCATAGTTCTACAATGTCCTATATTCTCAAAATTTTGCGCCACTTTTAAAAATTTGAACCACTCCACCATCCACACACTCCACTCACCATGGAAAATCAAAACTATCATTTTACAAGTTCAAAAAAATTCCAGGAATGTGTTTTCCAAAGCCCTATTTTCACCTCTTCCTGGAAAGTTTTCACAATACACATTTTTCAACCGTTTTTGACTATTCCGCCTTCAAAACATTTCTCCTAGTTTTTTTTCTTACAAATTCCAGATTTTCCCGAAAATCCAGGAATTGTGAAATACCCATTCTCAATTCAAACTGCTACTATGTCAACATTTTCCAACTGATTCCAAAAATTCCAACACCAACCTATGCATATCATATAGGACAATTCTGCCTGTATTATTTTTTTTTAATTCCCGGATTTCCCAAATTTCCAGAAAATTCCCATTTAAATGAATAGACGCATACATAGTTCGATTTTGCACCATTTTTAAACCCGATTCCGACCTTTCAACCATCCACACACACTACTCTTCACGTATCCCAAACTCAAACCATGTTTCCCTTTCCCAAAATTCCCGATTTTCACGGAATTTTCTCCCCGTTGACAATGAATGGGAAATATACAACCTACGGCATATCCCACATTTCTCATCCGATTTGAACCGTTCCAACATCCTCACACTCCACTCAGCCTGGACATTCTAGCCAGCATGTTTCCCGGTTACAAAAATTCCCTGATTACCCGGAATTACCAGGAATTTTGTTCCCCCCCTTGACAATGAATGGGCTTTATACAAACCACTCCATATCCCACATTTCTCACCCGATTAGAACCGTTCCAACATCCACACACTCCACTCACCTTGGACAATCAAACTACCATTTTGCAAGTTAAAAAAAACTCCAGGAATTTGTTTTCCTTTCACCTCTTCCTAGAAAGTTTTCACAGTCCACATTTTTCAACCGTCTTTGACCATTCCAATTCACAACATTCCTCTTAGGTGGGAAAACAAACGCTGCTATTTTGTCCGTACAAATTGCCGGTTTTCCCGAAACTCCAGGAATTATGATATACCCGTTCTCAATTCAAACTGCTACTACGTCAACATTTTGCAACCGATGCCAAACATTCCAACACCGACTCATTCATATCATCTAGGACAATTGTGCTTGTGTTAATATTTTTTTAAATTCCTGGTTTTCCCAAATTTCCAGGAAATTCCCATCAAATGAATGGACGTATTCATAGTTCTACAATGCCCTATATTCTAAAAATGTTGCTCCATTTTGAAACCCGATTCCGACCTTTCAACCATCCACACACACTACTCTTCCAATATGTTGAATGCAAAACATGTTGTCCTTTTTCCAAAATTCCCGGTTTTGCCCGGAATTTTCTCCCCATTGACAATGAATAGGAAATATACAACCTACTGCATATTCCACATTTCTCATCCGATTTGAACCGTTCCACCATCCACACACTCCACTCACCTTGGAAAACCAAAACTACCATTTTACAAGTTCAAAAAAATTCCAGGAATGTGTTTTCCAAAGCCCTATTTTCACCTCTTCCTGGAAAGTTTTCACAATCCACATTTTTCAACCGTTTTTGACCATTCCACCTTCAAAACATTCCTCTTAGTTGGGACAACAAACGCTCCTGTTTCGTCCGTACAAATTGCCGGTTTTCCCGAAACTCCAGGAATTATGATATACCCGTTCTCAATTCAAACTGCTACTACGTCAACATTTTGCAACCGATGCCAAAAATTCCAACACCGACTCATTCATATCATCTAGGACAATTGTGCTTGTGTTAATATTTTAAAAAATTCCTGGTTTTCCCAAATTTCCAGGAAATTCCCATCAAATGAATGCTCCATTTTGAAACCCGATTCCGACCTTTCAACCATCCACACACACTACTCTTCCAATATGTTGAATGCAAAACATGTTGTCCCTTTTCCAAAATTCCCGGTTTTGCCCGGAATTTTCTCCCCATTGACAATGAATAGGAAATATACAACCTACTGCATATTCCACATTTCTCATCCGATTTGAACCGCTCCACCATTCACACACTCTACTCACCTTGGAAAATCAAACTACCATTTTACAAGTTCAAAAAAATTCCAGGAATGTGTTTTCCAAAGCCCTATTTTCACCTCTTCCTGGAAAGTTTTCACAATCCACATTTTTCAACCGTTTTTGACCATTCCACCTTCAAAACATTCCTCTTAGTTGGGACAACAAACGCTCCTGTTTCGTCCGTACAAATTGCCGGTTTTCCCGAAACTCCAGGAATTATGAAATACCCATTCTCAATTCAAACTGCTACTGCGTCAACATTTTCCAACCGATTGCAAAAATTCCAACACCGACCCATTCATATCATCTAGGACAATTGTGCTTGTATCTATATTTTAAAACATTTCCAGGAAATTCCCATTTAAATGAATGGACGTATTCATAGTTCTACAATGCCCTATATTCTCCAAATTTTGCATCATTTTTAAACCCGATTCCGACCTTTCAACCATCCACACACACTACTCTTATAATATGTCGAATGCAAAACATGTTGTCTCTTTCCCAGAATTCCCTCTTTTCTGGGACATTTTACCCGTTAAAAATGAACGTGGCAATTTTCAAACATGCCCAACTCCCACATTTCTCACCCGATTCGAACCGTTCCAACATCTACACACTCCACTCACCTTGGACAATCAAAGTACCGTTTTCAGGACGACTTCAAAAAAGTTCCAAAAAATTCCAGGAATGTGTTTTCCAAAGCCCTATTTTCACCTCTTCCTGGAAAGTTTTCAAAATTCACATTTTTCAACCGTTTTTGACCATTCCACCTTTAAAACAATCCTCTTACTCTTTCCTGTACTAATTGCTGGTTTCCCCGAAATTCCAGGGATGATGAAATACCCACTCTCAATTCAAACTGCTAATATGTCAACATTTTCCAACCGATTCCAAAAATTCCAACACCAACCCATTCATATAATCTAGGACAATTGTGCTTGTATTAATATTTTCCAAAATTTCCCACATTTCCAGGAAAATTTCCTAAATTTCCAGGAAATTCCCATTTACATGAATGGACGCTTTCATAGTTCTACAATGCCCTATATTCTCAAAATTTTGCGCCACTTTTAAACCCCATTCCGACCTTGCAACCATCCACACACACTACTCTTCCAATTTACCAAACTCAAACCATGTTTCCTTTTCCCAAAATTCCCTGTTTTCACGGAATTTTCTCCCAATTGACAATGAATGGGAAATATACAACTTACTGCACATCCCACATTTCTCATCCGATTTGAACCGTTCCACCATCCTCACACTCCACTCACCCTGGACATTCAACCCGGCATGTTTCCCCGTTACGAAAATTCCCTGATTACAATCGACGAGCCCCTTTCAGCCATGACAGACGTACCTGAGGAGCTGCTGCCGGATCCTGGCGGCAGTTTGATGGGAGGGGGCCGGTGTTTCACCCCTTTTCCCAACAGGGACGCCTGGACGAGCGGAGAAAAGCCGTCAGCCTGAAGGCATTGACATCGTTAAACCCCGCACACGACACGTCACGTTTATTCGTGACGGCGTAGCCCCTCCCCTCGCACGCTCAGGGACACACCCACCTCGTCCTTGGCGGGGGAGGGAGGCGTCGGCGCCAGGCTGCCTGAGTTGTGGGACATCTTGACCTGACACTTGACGTCTTTCTCGTACACGCCCTTGTACTGCGTGAGGAACCTGACACACACACAATTATGAGCAGTGTTCCCGTAAAGAGTCTTAAACCGAAGTCTGACTCACCTGTCTGCATCGATCTTGGAGCCAATAAGGAACCTGCAAGGACAGTAGCAGTCGATTATTGTTAGAATATTTATGTATGTATTATCACACAACTTTTATGCTTAAGGGCCGTTGCTATAATTATTGTCAATTTGTGCTGAAGTGGTATTTTTCTTTGTCTGTGCAAATCAGGCAATCCAAAAGATTGCAAGCCAGTCTGGTATCAGTGTTTGTGTCCAGGAACGGCCTGCTGACTGCCAAGGCGGAACACCGCCGTGACGCAGACAGAGCAGAGACAAGGCGATATCACCAGCGTCAACACATTTGATTTTTTTTATAATCATATATTGTGTCTAGCTGGAGTTGTCGAGATTACACCCTTCCCTCAGCGACAGCTTCAGTGACGTAAACAGGGACCTCCCAAATAAATAGAGGAAGCACGTGGGCTGGACTTCTAGAACGTAGTTTGGATCTGTAACTAGAATACAGCCCAAAACACGTGTCTCCTCATTGAGCCAAATTGAACTCTGTCTCTGCATGATTCCTTGCTTCTCGTCTGTTTAATAGATGTCATCAGTGTTTGAACCAGACAATCATTTAACGCAGGTGTGTCCAAGCTTTTTCTATTAAGAGTCGCAAACTTAAAAACCAAAACTTGCGGGGGCCATTTTGGTATTTTTCATTTCCAAAAACAATACGGAAGGGTCTCAGTCGTAGAACTTTTTTTTTAAATATAGTTTTATTCATTGCTTAAATCTCTACATCAACTTCAGGTTAATCTGTTGATAGAAAAAAAAACACTTAACAAAAATATATATTTTATGCCCTTTTTAAACTGTTATTTATGGCAAAAACACAAAATAAGCAATATTTTACCCCCAAAAATTATTTCAAAGTGTAATATTTGATGTGAAATAATTGGAGCCTTAAATAGGTCAATAATTAATAACATTGATTTTTATTTATTATTATTTTTGAGCAATGACAGTTTCAAAAAATATAAAATCCCCCTAAAATTCTTGGGGACCCAAAATTAAATAAAAGTGTTAAAAAAAAGTCATAATTTTATTTTTACTTTCAATGCATACGTCTCTAGATCAACTTCAGATCTATCTGTCAATCATAAGTTTTCATGATTTTTTTTCACGTTTTTGCTTTATGCCCTTTTTGTCAAAGTAAGCTTGTTTTTTTTATGGCAAACGCACAAATTATGCAATCTTTTCTCCCCAAAATACTTCAAAGTGGAAGTAATTGGAGCTCTGAAAAGGTCAATATTTCATTAAAACATTGATTTTGATTTATTATTATTTTTGAGCAATGACAGTTTAAAAAAATAAAATCCCCCTAAAATTCTTGGGGACCCAAAATTAAATAAAAGTGTTAAAAATAAGTATTTTTTTAAATTTTTACTTTCAATGCATACGTCTCTAGATCAACTTCAGATCTGTCAATCATAAGTTTTCATGATTTTTTTTTCACGTTTTTGCTTTTTGCCCTTTTTGTCAAAGAAAGCTTGTTTTTTTATGGCAAACGCACAAATTATGCAATCTTTTCTCCCCAAAATACTTCAAAGTGGAAGTAATTGGAGCCGTGAAAAAAAGGTCAATATTTCATAAAAACATTGATTTTGATTCATTATTATTTTTGAGCCATGACAGTTTAAAAAAATAAAATCCCCCTAAAATTCTTGGGGACCCAAAATTAAATAAAAGTGTTAAAAATAAGTCATAATTGTTTTTTTTACTTTCAATGCATACGTCTCTAGATCAACTTCAGATCTATCTGTCAATTATAAGTTTTAATGATTTTTTTCACGTTTTTGCTTTATGCCCTTTTTGTCAAAGAAAGCTTGTTTTTATATGGCAAAACGCACAAATTATGCACTCTTTTCTCCCCAAAATATTTCAAAGTGGAAGTAATTGGAGCCGTGAAAAGATCAATATTTCATAAAAACATTGATTTTGATGCATTATTTTTTCAGCAATCACAATTCTATTTTTTTCTTCTTTTTTTTATTATTATTGACATCCAGCATCAGACATTCCTATCCATTACGTCATATTCACATACATCATATAACTGTTGTCTGCCCTAAATGTCAAAATATTTTTTGTTTATATCCCAACCATACCACCCCCCCCACCCCTCAAAAAAAGACAAAAACAGCAGAAAAACAAAGTAGTATTTGCAAATACATCAATTTAATAAAGAAGAAATAAATAATAATATAATTATCATTATGTATGCAATGGCAATTCTAAAGAAAAAAAACAGCCTTCATGGCAGCTTTGTGTTGTTAGAGTCAACATTGCACTTTTTTTGTTTTCTTTCTTTAATACACTTTTTTAAACAATCATTTTAGAATTTGCTGTTAAAAAAATTAACTATGGGCTGCAGTTTGCCCCCAGGCCACACTTTAGAGACCCCTGATTTCAAGTTTTGTGGTGGTGAAATTGGGAAGAAAGCCTCAACTTACGGGGGATGTATGAGCTTTAGGTCGGTGCCGTCCTCCTCGGTTTTGGCGTCTTTGGTGCAGTAGATCTTGCCATACACCAGCGGGTCACCCAGCGACTGGAAGATGGACACCTTGGTCCTCTGGGCTTGACCCCCGACCTCACACTCGAACGTGTAGTCATCCACCACTTCCTGTACGGATCAGACGTGGTTCCTGAGTACAAGACTTTAAAAGTCTGTTTGTTTTAGAAGATGGAATGTATACACCAGGGGGGCCCCAACTTTGCCACAGACTGACATATCAAAGGATGCGGGGGCCATTTTGGCAGTTTTCACCTTCAAAACCAGTACGACATGCAGATATTTTTTCTAAAAACAAGAAAAATGCAATTTTTGTAGAAATTGTGTGTGAATGCTGAACAGAAATGCTAACAGTTAGCATGCTGGCCAGATACAGTAGCTTTAAGTAACAAAAATATGAGAAAAAAAGGCTAAAAACACTAGCATGCTAACAGTACTATGCCAACAAGCATGCGTACAGTTAGCATTAGTGAAATATCAAAAAGTCTGACACTGAGAAGGTGAGGTATTATTAGCTACAATATCTATAATGCCAATGTTAGCATGCTAAAATGCTAACTGTAACATGCGTCAAGTATCAAAATATATTATAAAAGCTAGCCTGCTAATTCTTATATGATAACAAAAACAATCAAAAATCGATTAAAATTATATTTTTTACATTTTTTAATCGATTTTTGATGGCAAATCATATAGTAGATGTAGATGATCTATATCTGCTGTACAGATTGACTTCAGAAAAGGAAGTGTTGGATATTTCTATTGTTGCCTTTATTAAATGTTTGGGTAGAATTTTGTCCAACGAAACCAGTTTTCTTTTAAGTAATATAGAAATTCATCAGAGCTGTTTATCTATTTCAGTGTTATTAAAAAGTTGAGATGTCCGATAATATCGGCCGACAAATGCTGTAAAATGTAATATCGGAAATGATCGGTATCGGTTTCAAAAAGTAAAATGTATGACTTTTTAAAACGCCGCTGTGTACACGGACGTAGGGAGAAGTACAGAGCGCCAATAAACCTTAAAGGCACTGCCTTTGCGTGCCGGCCCAGTCACATAATATCTACGGCTTTTCACACACACAAGTGAATGCAAGGCATACTTGGTCAACAGCCATACAGGTCACACTGAGGGTTGCTGTATAAACAGCTTTAACACTGTTACAAATACACACTGTGAACCCACACCAAACAAGAATGACAAACACATTTCGGGAGAACATCCGCACCGTAACACAACATAAACACAACTGAACAAATACCCAGAACCCCTTGCAGC
The DNA here is from genome assembly GCF_033978785.1 of Entelurus aequoreus. Taxonomy (NCBI): domain Eukaryota; kingdom Metazoa; phylum Chordata; class Actinopteri; order Syngnathiformes; family Syngnathidae; genus Entelurus; species Entelurus aequoreus. The sequence continues at coordinate 9,804,938 of NC_084735.1, forward strand.
ACTAACTCTTCCGGGACGCTACAATATACCCCATAACCCCGCCCACCTCAACCTCCTCATGCTCTCTCAGGGAGAGCATGTCCCAAATTCCAAGCTGCTGTTTTGAGGCATGTTAAAAAAAATTATGCACTTTGTGACTTCAATAATAAATATGGCAGTGCCATGTTGGCATTTTTTTCCATAACTTGATTTTGATTTGATTTTGATTAAGGATCCCCATTAGCTGGTTGCCTCAACAACCCACTAGTCTTCCTGGGGTCCACAATTCAATACAATTACAAGTAAAAGCATATAATTACAAATACACAATACAGAAAAAAATAAAAGCATCAATACGAAAACAAGCAAACAATTTACAGTAACAGAATAATAATTACCGGTACAATATAAATATAACTACACAATATAAAACCAAACAAATCATCAACGAGCAAACAAATTTAAAGACTATTACTTTCTTTTTAAAAACCTGTTTACTTTCAATGCCGGTGAGAATTGGAGGCAGGTTATTCCAGAGCGATAAAGATCTATAAATAAAAGATTTCCGCAAAGAGTTGATTTATTTTGGAAAACCTTGTTACATTGTTTAATGCATCCAGCGGGGCATTACAACAAAATTAGGCATAATAATGTGTTAATTCCACCACTGTAGATATTGGTATCGGTTGATATCGGAATCGGTAATTAAGAGTCGGACATAGGGATGATGCTCGAAACCGGTTTTCCCGGTTGTTCGATAAGAAAAGAACCGAGTCCTCGGACTCCAATCCCTTTTTGAGAACCGGTACCCGTTATCGAGACCACTATAGTATATATACATATATATCTCCGACCTCCTTCAGCCTTACTGCCCCACCCGATCCCTAAGATCAGCCGATCAGCTGCTACTGACGGTCCCGGACACAAGGCTGAAGCTTAGAGGTGACAGAGCTTTCGCTGCTGCTGCTCCCAAGCTCTGGAACGACCTACCTCTGAGTGTTAGACAAGCCTCCTCTCTTCCTGTTTTTAAATCTCTCTTAAAAACATACTTTTATTCCATGGCTTTTAACACTGAGTGATACCCATCCTGCAATGGCGCCCCATAATACACCTGCTGTGAACCTGTTTTTATGTTTTTTATATTGTATTTATTTATTTTTTATCGTGTTCTGTTTGTGTTGTGTTGTGTTTGCTCGGTTCTCGTATTATTTTTTTACCTGCCCATTGTACAGCACTTTGGCTACCCCTGTGGTAAATTGTAAATGTGCTTTATAAATAAAGTTGATTTGATTTGATTTGATATAGTAAAGAAAAAGAGTTGGTTCTTTATTCGAATCCGTGGGAACGACTCCCGTCCCGACAAGAAATGCCCCGTGTGACATCACAAGAAATGACGTCACGTAGCTCAGTCATTTGTCACGGTGGCTTCTCCCGGGACGCAAAACTGACGGCTCCCGACGAAAGCGTGCAGGTAGGAGATGATTTATTCCTCATAAATCATACACATTACAACAGACAGGAACGAAACAAAAGGAAAGCGTGACGTTCGCACGGGAAGCTAAAGCAAAAACTTACTTAGCACAGGAATACTAGAAGCTAAGGCAGGGGTCACCAACCTTTTTGAAACCAAGAGCTACTTCTTGGGTACTGATTAATGCGAAGGGCTACCAGTTTGATACACACTTAAATAAATTGCCAGAAATAGCCAATTTGCTCAATTTACCTTTAACTCTATGTTATTATTAATAATTAATTATATTTACACTTAATTGAACGGTTTAAAAGAGGAGAAAACACGAAAAAAATGACAATTAAATTTTGAAACATAGTTTATCTTCAATTTCGACTCTTTGAAATTCAAAATTCAACCGAAAAAAAGAAGAGAAAAACTAGCTAATTCGAATCTTTTTGAAAAAATTAAAAAAGAATTTATGGAACATCATTAGTAATTTTTCCTGATTAAGATTAATTTTAGAATTTTGATGACATGTTTTAAATAGGTTAAAATCCAATCTACACTTTGTTAGAATATATAACAAATTGGACCAAGCTATATTTGTAACAAATACAAATCATTATTTCTTTTAGATTTTCCAGAACAAAAATTTTAAAATAAATTCAAAAGACTTTGAAATAAGATTTAAATTTGATTCTACAGATTTTCTAGATTTGCCAGAAGAATTTTTTTGAATTTTAATCATAATAAGTTTGAAGAAATATTTCACAAATATTCTTCGTTGAAAAAACAGAAGCTAAAATGAAGAATTAAATTAAAATGTATTTATTATTCTTTACAATAAAAACAATACATTTACTTGAACATTGATTTAAATTGTCAGGAAAGAAGAGGAAGGAATTTAAAAGGTAAAAAGGTATATGTGTTTAAAAATCCTAAAATCATTTTTAAGGTTGTATTCTTTCTCTAAAATTGTCTTTCTGAAAGTTATAAGAAGCAAAGTAAAAAAAATTATGAATTTATTTAAACAAGTGAAGACCAAGTCTTTAAAATATTTTCTTGGATTTTCAAATTCTATTTGAGTTTTGTCTCTCTTAGAATTAAAAATGTCGGGCAAAGTGAGACCAGCTTGCTAGTAAATAAATACAATTTAAAAAATAGAGGCAGCTCACTGGTAAGTGCTGCTATTTGAGCTATTTTTAGAACAGGCCAGCGGGCTACTCATCTGATTCTTACGGGCTACCTGGTGCCCGTGGGCACCGCGTTGGTGACCCCTGAGCTAAGGTAACTTAGCACAGGAATCATAAGCTCGAAAAGCAGAATGCCAACGTAACTGTTGCAAATGCAAACAATGAAGCCACGACGAGTGACCGGAAAAGGCAGGCTTAAATAGAGTCTCTGATGAGCAACAGGTGCGCGTACAAGGCAGGTGAAAGTCATAAGTAACCATAGTGACTAAAACAAACCCCCGAAGTGCACAAAACAACTAAGGAAGTCCAAAACTAACAGAACACAACTAAACAAAACATGATCCGACCACATCATAATACATCACAGTTTCATATCATTTCACTTTACAGGAGTAGGAAGAAGTAAAGCTTATTTAATCCTACCCCTTTCCCACTTCATACAAATATATACATCATTTACTGACCGTTTTATAATAAAATATCTGTGAATTAGTATACACAACAGTTTTGTAATATGTAATTAATTAATTCAGTCATTATTAATATACTGAGATGAAGAATATCTTATTTTCAATAAGGTTGAAAGTATTCCTCATAATTCTTCTTCTTTGTACTTTGTAAGCACTATTCATTTGAACAACCTCTTAAACTGGATCATATCAGTACAATGTTTAAAGGCCTACTGAAAGCCACTACTAGCGACCACGCAGTCTGATAGTTTATATATCAATGATGAAATCTTAACATTGCAACACATGCCAATACGGCCGGGTTAACTTATAAAGTGCAATTTTAAATTTTCGGGGAACTTCCGGTTCAAAACGCCTTTGGAGGATGACGTATGCGCGTGACGTCGCGAGGTCCACGGAAGTGTTTGGACACAATACACAGAGCTCTGTTTTCTTCGACAAAATTCCACAGTATTCTGGACATCTGTGTTGGTGAATCTTTTGCAGTTTGTTTAATGAACAATGGAGGCTGCAAAGAAGAACGTTGTAGGTGGGATCGATCGGTGTTTTAGCGGCTAAGTACAATACTTACAGCAACACAACAAGGACTACTTACTACGCCTAGCCGATGCTTGCCGCCAAACCCACGGATGAAGTCCTTCGTCGCGCCGTCGAACGCTGGAACGCAGGTGAGCACGGCTGTTGATGGGAAGATGAGGGCTGGCTGGCGTAGGTGGAGCGCTAATGTTTTTATCATAGTTCTGTGAGGTCCGGTTGCTAAGTTGCTAAATTAGCCTTAGCGTCGTTAGCAACAGCATTGTTAAGCCTTACCAGGCTGAGAATTTTTAACCGTGTAGTTACATGTACATGGTTTAATAGTATTGTTGATCTTCTGTCTATCCTTCCAGTCAGGGGTTTATTTTTTTTGTTTCTATCTTCATTTGAGAACGATGCTATCACGTTAGCTCAGTAGCTAAGTGTGTCACCGATGTATTGTCGTGGAGATAAAAGTCACTTTAAATGTCCATTTCGCGTTCTCGACTCTCATTTTCAAGAGGATATAGTATCCGAGGTGGTTTAAAATACAAATCCGTGATCCACAATAGAAAAAGGAGAGAGTGTGGCATCCAATGAGCCAGCTTGTACCTAAGTTACGGTCAGAGCGAAAAAAGATACGTCCATCACTGCCTCTCTAGTCCTTCACTGTAACGTTCCTCATCTACGAATCTTTCATCCTCGCTCAAATGAATGGGGTAATCATCGCTTTGTCGCTCCGAATCTCTCTCGCTCCATTGTAAACAACGGGGAATTGTGAGGAATACTAGCTCCTGTGACGTCACGCTACTTCCGGTACAGGCAAGGCTTTTTTTTTATCAGCGAGCAAAAGTTGCAAACTTTATCGTCGATTTTCTCTACTAAATCCTTTCAGCAAAAATATGGCAATATCGCGAAATGATCAAGTATGACACATAGAATGGATCTGCTATTCCCGTTTAAATAAAAAAAAATAATTTCAGTAGGCCTTTACCTTCTTTACTTAATCCATTCCATCATTTAATTCCACATCATTTTAGCTGTTTGCAATTTTACCAAATCATCGAACTTTAATATTTTTGACTCAATAAATAAAGTGTTTGCATGTTCTCTATATCCAACATTATGTATCAGTTTTTTTTTGTAACACAGTTAACGAATGTAGCGCACATTTGTAGTTATTTCCCCACATTTCTGCACAATAACTCAGATATGGTAATACTATAGTAGCGAGCAGTAGAGAAGTGATTTGTTAAACCAAATATTGTGTTTTTTTCCATATACAACAACCTATCTGGACTTGATAAGAGAATCGATAAGGAATCGGTTCGATAAGAGGATTCGATAATAGGCTCGAACTCGATAATTTCTTATCAAACATCATCCCTAGTCGGACAATATCGGAATATCGGCAAAAAAGCCATTATCGGACATCTCTAGTTATTACTGTGACAGGTAATACATGCACACTCTTACCTCAGCAGGCCAGATCACAGTCGTAGGTTGAGAATCTTCCAGCTGTAGCGACTTCTCCACCACGGCGTACTTCTCCACCTGCAAACAAACACCTTCCTTACCATTGATTGATTAACGTGGACCCCGACTTAAACAAGTTGAAAAACGTATTCTGGTGTTACCATTTAGTGGTCAATTGTACGGAATATGTACTGTACTGCGCAATCTACTAATACAAGTTTCAATCAATCAATCAATTAATTTCCTGTTTGGAACATTTAAGAGAGTAAAGCCTCACTTACGTCAATTTCTTTGGGTACGCTGAGCTGGCAGTTGTTCTGTCTCCACATGTCCACACACTGGCGGCAAGAAAAGTCAGGCGGTTTAAGAACGCGGCAAAAGGCGGCGGCGGTGGCAGGCGGGCGCTTACGTTTCCGATCTTGGAGATCTTCAGGTCGATGGCGGGGGCGGCCTTTCTCTCCTTCCTCTTCTTCTGCAGGTAGTCGTAGAGGCGGAGCTGAGGCGGCGTGGGCAGCTGGGACAGCTCCTGCTGGCGGTTCAGCGCCGCCCGAGAGTGCCTCTTGAAACACCTGGCGCACAAAATAAAAAAAATAAAAAGAGTAAACGCGCCATATACGTGCGGACGCGCATTTCCTGTTTGCGTCTACCGTTTCATGGAGCGGGTGTTCATTTTCTGCTTGTTGTGCAGCAGGCGGTTGGAGGTGCAGGTGACGGAGATGGAGGGGTCCAGGCACAGGGGCTCGGCCGTGGCCAAAATCAGCTGGCTCTCCAGCTGCAACTTGTCGTCCTGGGGCACAGGGGGCAGAGCGGTTGCTATGGAAACCACCTGTGCAACATGCTTAGCCAGGGGTCTCGGAGCCCCCAGCTGATGGGAGAGACGGAGCGCAGACCAACTACTTGTACTGAGGTAAAATATCAAAATATCAAAAATCACTTTTTTTTTTCTCCTCATGTCTTCTCCCTGCTTGCTCTCTTTGTCTTGTCCTGTCTACACTTCTTTTGAAGCCTCTTTTCTTTGCGCTGTCCTCTAAATCTAAACATCAAACATGGAATTGATCCGCTGGACTCTCGACTCAATTGACAACATCTTTTCGACGAGGAAAAGAGGCATACTTGCCAACCCTCCCGTTTTTAGCGGGAGAATCCCGGTATTCAGCGCCTCTCCCGACAACCTCCCGGCAGAGATTTTCTCCCGACAAACTCCCGGTATTCAGCCGGAGCTGGAGGCCACGCCCCCTCCAGCTCAATGCGGACCTGAGACTGAGTGGGGACAGCCTGTTCTCACGTCCGCTTTCCCACAATATAAACAGCTTGCCTGCCCAATGAACGGAGAAGTTAAACAGGACAATACTGCCATCTAATGGATAGCCAACGGAACACTGAAATTCAAGTATTTTTTTTTTCTTTCTATGTAAATAAAATAAATAAATAAATATATATATATATATATATATATATATATATATATATATATATATATATATATATATATATATATATATATATATATATATATATATATATATATATATATATATATATATATATATATATATATATAGTGGGGCAAAAAAGTATTTAGTCAGCCACCCATTGATTGTCAATGGGTGGCTGACTAAATACTTTTTTGCCCCACTGTATATATATATATATAGCTAGAATTCACTTAAAGTCAAGTATTTCATACATATATATATATATATATATTAGGGATGTCCGATAATGGCTTTTTGCCGATATCCGATATTCCGATATTGTCCAACTCTTTAATTACCGATACCGATATCAACCGATACCGATATCAACCGATATATGCAGTCGTGGAATTAACACATTATTATGCCTAATTTGGACAACCAGGTATGGTGAAGATAAGGTACTTTTTAAAAAAATTAGTAAAATAAGATAAATAAATTAAAAACATTTTCTTGAGTAAAAAAAAAGTACAACAATATAAAAACAGTTACATAGAAACTAGTAATGAATGAATATTAGTAAAATTAACTGTTAAAGGTTAGTACTATTAGTGGACCAGCAGCACGCACAATCATGTGTGCTTACGGACTGTATCCCTTGCAGACTATATTGATATATATTGATATATAATGTAGGAACCCGAATATTAATAACAGAAAGAAACAACCCTTTTGTGTGAATGAGTGTAAATGGGGGAGGGAGGTTTTTTGGGTTGGTGCACTAATTGTAAGTGTATCTTGTGTTTTTTATGTTGATTTAATGAAAAAAAACCAAAAAAACCCAAAAAAAACCCGATACCGATAATAAAAAAACAGATACCGATAATTTCCGATATTACATTTTAACGCATATATCGGCCGATAATATCGGCAGGTCGATATTATCGGACATCTCTAATATATATATATATATATATATGAACTATATATGAAATACTCGAGTTGGTGAATTCTAGCTGTAAATAACCACGCCCCCCCCCCACCACCCCCGACCAAGTCCCCCCCACCCCCTACCCCCCACCTCCCAATATTGGAGGTCTCAAGGTTGGCAAGTATGAAAAGAGGTTCGGGGGAGCCCGGCTGCCCTGATGGAACCATTGCTGGGGGGTAAGCGAGAGATTCCTGGGACAAAATCCGCAAGCTAAAAACTAATCGCTGGCAGACAACTGGCACTCTAATCGCTAGCTCACAATCGATGCGCTAATTGCTACTGCAAACAGGCACGCGTATTGCCAGTTGACAACCGCCACGCTAATCACCAGCTGACAACCAGAACACCAATTGGTAGCTGTCAGCTTGCACCGTAAATCGCTATCCGACAACCTGCGTGCTAATTGCTAGCCAAAAACTGGCATGCAAAGCGCTGGCGGACAACTAGCGAGCAAATCGCAGGCTAGCAATTTGCACCTTTAAACACTGGCTAACAACTGCCGCACTAATTGCTAGCGGAAAATCCACACGCTAATTGTTAGAACTAATCGCTGGCAGACAACTGGCACTCTAATCGCTTACCCACAATCGGTGTACTAATTGCTACTGCAAACAGGCACGCTTATAAACAGCTGACAACGAGAAGACCAATTGGTAGCGGTCAGCTTGCGCTGTAAATCGCTATCTGACAACTGGCGCGCTAATCACTAGTCAAAAACTGGCACGCAAATCGCTGGCGGACAACTAGCGAGCAAATCGCAGGCTAACAATTTGCACCTTTAAACGCTGGCTGACAACTGCCGCACTAATTGCTAGCGAAAAAGCCGCACGCTATTTGTTAGCCGACAACCGGTGAACTAATCGCTGGCAGACAACTGGCACTCTAATCGCTAGCTCACAATCGGTGCGCTAATTGCTAATGTAAACAGGCACGCGTATCGCCAGCTGACAGCCGCCACGCTAATCACCAGCTGACAACCAGAACACCAATTGGTAGCTGTCAGCTTGCGTTGTAAATCGCTATCTGACAACTGGCGTGCTAATCGCTAGCCAAAAACTGGCACGCAAAGCGCTGGCGGACAACTAGCGAGCAAATCGCAGGCTAGCAATTTGCACCTTTAAACGCTGGCTAACAACTGGCACGCTTATTACTGGCTGACAGCTGGCGCACTAATTGCTAGCAGAAAATCGGCACGCTAATCGCTAGCTGACAAGCAGCAGGGTAACTTTCAAACTAGACCACAGCGTGTTGGATCTGTGTTAACACTCCACATGGTGACTTTGAGGTACCTGTGTCCACTTGTGGTGGTCGCTGGTCATGGCGTGCACGTCACAAACAAGAGTCTGCACGGGGGGAACAAAGTTAAGTTAAGTTAAGTTGTCCGGATGTTAAGATGTGTGTGGGTGGTACCTGCATGGTGGGCCTGAGCAGCACGTGTCTGCTCTGGTAGGAGGGCATCTTGGTGCTGGCACACTGCCGGTAGTCTCGGACCTCCACCACCACGCAGCCGCAGTGGAAGATGTTCACCTGGAACAAGGGACAGGGTCAGGAACACAGGAAGTGATCACTGATCGGCCAATCAGGTGACGGTAGCAACTATCAAGTTTGGTTGATTCTTTGCATGGAGTGAGAAGAGGAAGTCAAGAGGAAGAAATTGTGGATAAAAGAGGAAATGTGGTCTGTAAATGATGCAATGCAAGACCGTTAATGCCACACCACCTTAGCTCACCTTTTAGAGCACAGCTGTAACTTCCTGGCATTAAAACCTGCAGAAAATAGTTCTTCTCATGTTTTTTTTATGTTTACATTTTCACACTTTGCACTATTTTCTTACACTTTATGAAGCATTTCTTACAAATTCCTTATTTTAAGAGCTTATTATTAAGTGTTCAATGATATTTTACTATTGTGTTGACATTGTTTGTGTTGACATTTCCTTTCTGCCTTGATAGCTGAGGGTTTATAATCAGAGGAATATTGACATTTAATATTGATATATTGTTATTTACAGATAAACACTGACATGTATTATTTATATATCGTTATTTACAGAAAAACACTGACATGTATTATTTATATATTGTTATTTACAGATAAACACTGACATTTATTATTTATATATTGTTATTTACAGATAAACACTGACATTTATTATTTATATATTGTTCTTTACAGATAAACATTGACATTTATTATTTATATATTGTTATTTACAGATAAACACTGACATTTATTATTTATGTATTGTTATTTACAGCTAAACACTGACATGCATTATTTATATATTGTTATTTACAGATAAACACTGACATTTATCATTTGTATATTGTTATTTACAGATAATCACTGACATTTATTATTCATATATTGTTATATACAGATAAACACTGACATTTATTATTTATATATTGTGATTTACAGATAAACACTGACATTTATAATTTATATATTGTTATTTACAGATAAACACTGACATTTATTATTTATATATTGTTCTTTACAGATAAACATTGACATTCATTATTTATATATTGTTATTTACAGATAAACACTGACATGTATTATTTATATATTGTTATTTACAGATAAACACTGACATGAATTATTTATATATTGTTATTTACAGATAAACACTGACATGAATTATTTATATATTGTTATTTACAGATAAACACTGACATTTATCATTTGTATATTGTTATTTACAGATAAACACTGACATTAATTATTTATATATTGTTATTTACAGCTAAACACTGACATGAATTATTTATATTTGTTATTTACAGCTAAACACTGACATGTATTATTTATATATTGTTATTTACAGATAAATCCAATCCAATCCACTTTATTTATATAGCACATTTAAACAACAAAAATGTTTCCAAATATTAAAAACAATATTCAAATATTATCCTTAGCTCCACCAATGACTGAATAAAAACAAAAAATTTAATAAATATAAAACCAATATAAAAATAAATATGATTAAAAAAGATTTTAAAGGGTAAAACCAATTAAAACAGTAAATACAATTTCAAAATAAATAAAAAACACAGAGGACCACACAACTCACGTAGTGTTAAAAGCCAAAGAATAAAAGTGGGTCTTAAGACGAGACTTAAAACACTGACATTTATTATGTATATATTGTTATTTACAGATAAACACTGACATGTATTATTTATATATTGTTATTAACAGCTGAAATGGACCAACATAAACCACCTGACCCTCATGAATTCATCATTTACTGAGAGGACGACTTTCTGACTGTTGGACAATGCGGACAAAAGCCTGACTTTTTATGAACGATTTGGTACATTTTATTTTTTAAATTATATCGTTTTGTAATTAATTTACTTTCTTTTTAGTAAAAGAAGTGTGACCTGTTTATTTACATGGTACATGAGTAGAAATATAGTAAACCGCTCCTCCATACGCCGTCAGCCTGATTTGTATAAACTACGTGAACTGTGAGATGCGGTGGAAACACAAACTTCCACAAGAACACAGTTCCAGCAACTACAGGTTCCAGGAACCTAAAGTTCCTGAACTTTTGGTGGAAAAGGGCCTAATGTTGACTGGGTGCAATTTCGCCGGAATGACACCTTTTTGGTACGCTCATGTCGATGCAGAACACACACCTGTGACTTCTCCAACAGGTCTACCAGGACCGGGGGCAGCTCCTCAGCGTCCAGGTACTCCAGCAGCTCTCCCTCTTCATACGGCAGACGGATGGTTTCCGAGTCTGGGCGGAACGATAACCACGGGAAAAGTTAGGACTTTTAGGACCACGGGCCGGGTGGTTCAGCGCCTCTTTACCCGATCCATTCTTGCCCCTCAGCATGAGCGAGTAGCCCTCGTTGCCCGGATACAAGTTGACCACCAGACACGAGACCGACTCCTGCGACACCAGCTTCTCCAGCAGGTTGACGTTTCGCCTCAGGTTCTGCACGGGGCGACGGGAGACGTACGGTCACGGGGCGAACAGGCGGCATCACTTGAACGGGGTTTCCACAAACCTTCAACTCTGGCTCCTTCTCACATTCTTCGATGTAAAGCTCGTAGAGCTTCTGATACAAACTCTTCCTCCCGCCAGAGGAGAGCCTCTTCCTGGCAGGACGCTGGCGAGCACTCTCAACAATGTACTGAACGACAGAGAACACATTCATGTCACGTCAAAGTCCGCGGCTATAGGTGCACTCGCAATACGAAAAGGTAGTTCGCCCTGACAAATGTGGAAAAAAAAATAAAAAATGGAACCTCGATTTACAAACCCAAGTGCCGGCCCAATCACATAATATCTACGGCTTTTCACACACACACAAGTGAATGCAAGGCATACTTGGTCAACAGCCATACAGGTCACACTGCAGTGTTTCCCATAAACTGCCAAGATACCTGTGGCGGTGGGGGTGTGGCTATGGGCGTGGTCACCATGACATCATCGAGTAATTTGCATAATTTACAACAATGATATGATTTTCTCTAAAAAGGCTCAAAAAATGTATACTTACTAATTAATAATAACAGTTTTGTTTTAAACGTCCATCCATCCATTTTACAATATAATTACAACACTTTATGTACATATTCATATACAGATTTGAACAATAAGTTATTCACTGAAATATATTTATTAATTGTGGTTCTTACAAAAAATACATCTTATAAAATATAAAAGCTAAAATGTCTCTTAAAGCTCTGCCCCTTTAATTAGTGCATACTAAATAATTTAACTTTAGGCTACTACTACAACCATATTATTTACCAGCAACATAAAGTGAAACAGAGGCAGAGGTGTCCTGCCACAGTCAGTAACAAATAAACAGAAAACAGTAGTGGTCAAATACAAATAAGGCAACAAGAGAAGTATCCTACACTTCTCTTTTGTAAAGTAAATCTGAACAGCCTATATGGGCATCTACATCAACTATATGATTTGCCTGAGAAGCTGGAAAGGACAAATAAAAATAAAAAATTTTTTTTTTTTAAAAACAATTTTTTTTAATTTGTGGCGGACGTAATTCTTTCGTGGCGGGCCGCCACAAATAAATGAATGTGTGGGAAACACTGCACTGAGGGTGGCCGTATAAACAACTTTAACACTGTCACAAATATGCGCCACACTGTGAACCCACACCAAACAAGAATGACAAACACATTTCGGGAGAACATCCGCACCGTAACACAACATAACAAATACCCAGAACCCCTTGCAGCACTAACTCTTCCGGGACGCTACAATATACACCCCTCGCTACCCCCTACCCCCCCTCCCCCCGCCCCCCAACCCCGCCCACCTCAACCTCCTCATGCTCTCTTAGGGAGAGCATGTTCCAAATTCCAAGCCGCTGTTTTGAGGCATGTTAAAAAAATAATGCACTTTGTGACTTCAATAATAAATATGGCAGTGCCATGTTGGCATTTTTTTCCATAACTTGAGTTGATTTATTTTGGAAAACCTTGTTACATTGTTTAATGCATCCAGCGGGGCATCACAACAAAATTAGGCATAATAATGTGTTCATTCCACCACTGTATATATCAGTATCGGTTGATATGGTAATCGGTAATTAAGAGTCTGACAATATCGGAAAATCAAAAAAGCCATTATCGGACATCTCTACTTGTGACTCATAAGGCATTACATTGTCTTCTTCTACAAGAAGTACCACGCCGCATATATTATCGGTCTATCATGTCAGGTCATGTGAGATGTTGTTTACTAGTTTGCCAATTGTTAATATTTTAGTTGCTTATGCAGATTGGATTGAGTCTGGGTTTCACAAAAACACAATTTGCATGTAGTTATGACATTAAAAGTATGTGATAAAAACAAGAAAATCTGCAGGCCAAATCCACACGACACCTCCGCTCCGGACAGGCTAACCTCCTCCAACACTTCACCCTTGCTTCTGACGGGTGGTGGTTAGCGCCTTGCATGGCAGCTCCCGCCATCAGTGTGTGAATGAATGGGTGAATGTGGAAATAGTGTCAAAGTGCTTTGAGTACCTTGAAGTAGGGCTGGGCGATATATCGTGGGTTTGTCTCTGTGCGATATAGAAAATGACTATATCGTGATATTGGAGTATACATTCTCACGCAGTTGCTTTTAGCTGCGGGCATTACACTACAGGCTCTTCTCGCTCTTTCCTGTGTCTCCTTCTCACAGAGACATAAACAAGCGCACCTTCTTACACACGTCACATACTGTCGCGTGAGCAACGTCACATACGTATACGCCCTCGCGCAGCAGAGAGGTAGCGGCATGGGTAACGTTAGCTGTGGTGCGAGTGGTAATACGAGAGAAAGAAGGTGCGACTCTGGTAACAAATGAAGGAATAATTAATTCCCCCAAAAAACAGCAGGGGGTCCATCGTCTGGCGGTGGTTTGGCTTCAAGTGGGAAGATGTCGAACAGACAACCGTAATTTGTCAAGTGTGGGGCAAAAGCGTTGCGATAAAAAGTAGCATTACTGCTAATATGTAGCATCATTTGAAAAGTCACCCGCTAGAGAATGAAGAGTGCTTGAAACTCCGCATGGCAACATCTTCGTTCGGTGCCACACCAACAACCATTTCCACATCAACACCGTATGAAAAAAAACAAAAACGACATAAGGAGATGACGTCCGCCGGAACCTCCCACATAGCGAAGGACATACACTATTTGATTTCCTATTATGCAGCTCATTTTTATTTGACACTTATTGAAATATCTTGAGTGACATCATGCACAAAAGTGCACATTATTTGTTTTAAACTATTGTAGTGGTGTTCTGTACAAAAAGTGCACTTTAATTTAGTGTTGTTTTGATTTGTCATCTTGAGGACATCATGCACGAAAGTGCACTAATAGCTTGTTTTAAAATGTCTCTGACAATCTTGCACTTTCTGTTTTGGAAATGACATGAATGTTTGTGCCACCGCTTAAAGGCCTAGTGAAATGAGATTTTCTTATTTAAACTGGGATAGCTTGTCCATTCTATGTGTCATACTTGATCATTTGGCGATTATGCCATATTTTTGCTGAAAGGATTTAGTAGAGAACAACGACGATAAAGGTCGCAACTTTTGATCGCTGATAAAAAAAAAAAGCCTTGCCTATACCGGAAGTAGCGTGACGTCAGCGGAGGAAGGACTCCTCACATTTTCCCATTGTTTACACCAGCAGCGAGAGAGATTCGGACCGAGAAAGCGACGATTACCCCATTAATTTGAGCGAGGATGAAAGATTTGGGAATGAGGAAAGTGAGAGTGAAGGACTAGAGTGCAGTGCAGGACGTATCTTTTTTCGCTCTGACCGTAACTTAGGTACGAGCTGGCTCATTGGATTCCACACTCTCTCCTTTTTCTATTGTGGATCACGGATTTGTATTTTAAACCACCTCGGATACTATATCCTCTTGAAAATGAGAGTCGAGAACGCGAAATGGACATTCACAGTGACTTTTATCTCCACGACAATACGTCGGCGAAGCTCTTTAGCTACGGAGATAACGTGATAGCATCGGGCTCAAATGCAGATAGAAACAAAATAAATAAATCCCTGACTGGAAGGATAGACAGAAGATCAACAATACTATTAAACCATGGACATGTAACTACACGGTTAATAATTCCCAGCTTGGCGATGCTTAACAATGCTGTTGCTAACAACGCCATTGAAGTTAACTTAGCAACGGGACCTCACAGAGCTATGATAAAAACATTAGCGCTCCACCTACGCCAGCCAGCCCTCATCTGCTCATCAACACCCGTGCTCACTTGCGTTCCAGCGATCGACGGAAGGACGTAGGACTTCACCCGATCATCCGTGCGGTCGGCGGCTAGCGCGTCTGCTATCCAAGTCAAAGTCCTCCTGGTTGTGTTGCTACAGCCAGCCGCTAATACACCGATCCCACCTACAACTTTCTTCTTTGCAGACTTCATTGTTCATTAAACAAATTGCAAAAGATTCACCAACACAGATGTCCAGAATACTGTGGAATTTTGAGATGAAAACAGAGGTTTTTGTATTGGATTCAATGGGGTACCAATATTACGTTTCAACAATTGACGTCACGCGCATACGTCATACGTAGACCTTTTCAACCGGAAGTTTAGCGGGAAATTTAAAATTGCACTTTATAAGTTAACCCGGCCGTATTGGCATGTGTTGCAATGTTAAGATTTCATCATTGATATATAAACTATCAGACTGTGTGGTCGGTAGTAGTGGCTTTCAGTAGGCCTTTAATGCAGTATGAAGAAGAATGTTGCAGAGGGGTTAGTGTGTCTGCCTTACAATACGAAGGTCCTGAGTAGTCGTGAGTTCAATCCCGGGCTCGGCATCTTTCTGTGTGGAGTTTGCATGTCCTCCCCGTGACTGCGTGGGTTCCCTCCGGGTACTCCGGCTTCCGCCCACCTCCAAAGACATGCACTTGGGGATAGGTTGATTGGCAACACTAAATTGGCCCTAGTGTGTGAATGTTGTCTGCCTATCTGTGTTGGCCCTGCGATGAGGTGGCGACTTGTCCAGGGTGTACACCGCCTTCCGCCCGATTGTAGCTGAGATAGGCTCCAGCGCCCCCCACGACACCGAAAGGAATAAGCGGTAGAAATGGATGGATGGATGGACATAGAATAATCATACTGCTGTGATTATATGCATCAAGTGTTCATTCAAGGCTAAGGCAAAATATCCACATATATATGGCGTATCGTGACTAGGGTTGGGTATCGAGTATCGATTGGAACCGGGACTAACTTTCCGATTCTCCCGGAATCGTTCAAAAGTTTAAATTTCGATTCCTATTTTCGATACCCAGTCCGCCGACCGGAAGAAGAAACCGCTGAACACCAACGAAGAAGCGCCCGCCGCCGGAAGTGTTAGCATAGCCGAGCGAGTCAGTCAAGCTCAAGCATGGATAGCGGGCGTCGACGGTCGAAAGTGTGGCTTTACTTTACAAAAAAAAATGAAATAACCGCGAAATAACAGAGCTCCATGTCCATCAAGAAACGAGTGGAGAGAGAGCTGCAGATGTACCAGGACGTTCCACCGATACTTATGTCTGACGACCCTGCTGCATGGTGGTGGAACCAACAAAAGACTTATCCTTTGCTGTCATATCTCGCTTTCTCCTATTTATGCGTTCAAGCTTCTTCCACACCCAGCGAACGTGAATTTTCCACAGCAGGAGACACTATCTGTCCAGAACGCTCACGCATCCTGTCTGAGAAGGCGCATATGGTCATTTTCCTAAACAAGAACTGTCTCTGATTTTATACTGTACCTGCTGCTAATCTGGACTGGGTTTTGCAAGTTGTTTCTTATTGTTTATTTGCTTTTCTGCACCAGGTTAGCCCATCAGTGGGAGCACGGTAACATTTTTAACAGCCCTTTGAGACACTTGTGATTTAGGGCTATATAAATAAACATTGATTGATTGATTGAAGTACCTGCAGCATCATACACTTGTGTGTGCAAATGTGTTTTCATGAGGTCTCCTGCAGCATCATACACTTATGTGTAAAGGTGTTTTCATGAGGTTTCCTGCAGCATCATACACTTATGTGTAAAGGTGTTTTCATGAGGTTTCCTGCAGCATCATACACTTGTGTGTGTAAATGTGTTTTCATGAGGTTTCCTGCAGCATCATACACTTATGTGTAAAGGTGTTTTCATGAGGTTTCCTGCAGCATCATACACTTATGTGTAAAGGTGTTTTCATGAGGTTTCCTGCAGCATCATACACTTGTGTGTGTAAATGTGTTTTCATGAGGTTTCCTGCAGCATCATACACTTATGTGTAAATGTGTTTTCATGAGGTTTCCTGCAGCATCATACACTTATGTGTAAAGGTGTTTTCATGAGGTTTTCAAAAATAAAGCTCTCTAGAGGAAAGTGTACCCCTGGGAAAATGTATTCATAATTTATAATATTTATATTCAAGTTCATAGATTTGATATTTATATTCTAGTTGAAAACAGCCCTGTGAGGAATTTATAGTAAAGTTCATAAAAAGTTAATAGAATTAAAATTGATGGAGAATGTCAGACTATTTCATTCAGAAAGACTGTAGGTTAGCTAGCTCATTTAAAATATCCTAAACTTTTTTTTGACCCTGCCTCTTAAAAGAATCGGAATCGAGAATCGTCAGGAATCGGAATCGTTCGAATTCAAACGATACCCAACCCTAATCGTGCCATGGCCTAAAAATATTGCGATACTAAAAAAAGGCCATATCGCCCAGCCCTACCTTGAAGGTAGAAAAGCGCTATACAAGTATAACCCATTTACCATTTATGTATTTTATTATCTTTTTATTTATTTATTCTTAATACACTGTAGCACTTTGACGTTGTTTGCTCAATGTAAAGTGCTTTTTACAAATAAAACCTATTTTTATCCCGATTCTGATCATTCTCTTGCAAAGGCAGAACTCCAAAATTTGCTTACCTCGGCTCGATCTAATGCATATTCCAAAACGTGTTGCTGCAGGAACATGAAGACAATAAAGGCAGACATTAGTGAACAATCTGTGCATGCTCAGCTGGGAGAACCCTGATGCGACTGTGATGCACCGGAAGTGCAACATTACCATGGTGGTGGGCCGCCAGCTGCAAGGTGACAGTAGACGATGCTGTCCTGGCCGCCTCTCACTAACGTGACGACTCACGCCCTGTGCAGAAACACACACACACACACAAAATGACGAATGAATCGACACAAGGTGCGTGGCAGGTATGTGAGTAGTGGTGACTCATAACGAAGAAGAGCAAGCACTATCAGCAAAGTTGTGTTCGGCCATAAAGATATGCAACATGCTGCACAACAACAACAATAACATGACTTATATGTCATGCTCATGACGGCGTCGCGCACGCACGCAGAGGCGCGCGCCCGCGCAGCAACAAGCTTGTTTGGCGCGGCTAACGTTAGCATGCTAGCACCGAGCTGAGTTGACGGCGCGGCAAACGGCGGCGGACGCGGCAGGCAGCCGGCGCGGCGAGACGCGCTGGGCGAGAAAGGGTGCACTTGCCTCGCGGGTTGCATAGCGGCCGACCGCGGCTCCGACGCAGGGACACGAAACGAGGTGGAAACATTGGCGTCTTCATTGAAAAAAAGTGGGAGCGGCGGCCATTTTCTTCCAGTGTGACAACAACAGCTCGACTTCCGGTGTGGGCGGAGGTGGGCGGGGCCACGGCGCTCGATTTGCCCTCATTAAAATTGTATAAAAATATATTAATATTCACTCAAATTGTTTAAAAATATACTAATATTCACTCAAATTGTTTAAAAATAAAAATAATTCGCATTTGTTCTTTGTCGTCTATTTACGGGGCTGATACTGATAATCGATACCAAACTGATGTTGTGACCATCGAATAATGTTGTCACTGGTGCAATATATTAGAGCAGGGGTCACCAACCTTTTTGAAACCAAGGGCTACTTCTTGGGTACTGATTAATGCGAAGGGCTACCAGTTTGATACACACTTAAATAAATTGCCAGAAATAGCCAATTTGCTCAATTTACCTTTAACTCTATGTTATTATTAATAATTAATGATATTTACACTTAATTGAACGGTTTAAAAGAGGAGAAAACACGAAAAAAATGACAATTACATTTTGAAACATAGTTTATCTTCAATTTCGACTCTTTAAAATTCAAAATTCAACCGAAAAAAAGAAGAGAAAAACTTAAAAAAAGAATTTATGGAACATCGTTAGTAATTTTTCCTGATTAAGATTAATTTTAGAATTTTGATGACATGTTTTAAATAGGTTAAAATCCAATCTACACTTTGTTAGAATATATAACAAATTGGACCAAAGACAAATCATTATTTCTTCTAGATTTTCCAGAACAAAAATTTTAAAAGAAATTCAAAAGACTTTGAAATAAGATTTAAATTTTATTCTACAGATTTTCTAGATTTGCCAGAATATTTTTTTTGAATTTTAATCATAATAAGTTTGAAGAAATATTTCACAAATATTCTTCGTCGAAAAAACAGAAGCTAAAATGAAGAATTAAATTAAAATGTATTTATTATTCTTTACAATAAAAAAAAAAAATTTACTTGAACATTGATTTAAATTGTCAGGAAAGAAGAGGAAGGAATTTAAAAGGTAAAAAGGTATATGTGTTTAAAAATCCTAAAATCATTTTTAAGGTTGTATTTTATCTCTAAAATTGTCTTTCTGAAAGTTATAAGAAGCAAAGTAAAAAAATTAATGAATTTATTTAAACAAGTGAAGACCAAGTCTTTAAAATATTTTCTTGGATTTTCAAATTCTATTTGAGTTTTGTCTCTCTTAGAATTAAAAATGTCGGGCAAAGCGAGACCAGCTTGCTAGTAAATAAATAAAATTTAAAAAATAGAGACAGCTCACTGGTAAGTGCTGCTATTTGAGCTTTTTTTAGAACAGGCCAGCGGGCTACTCAACTGGTCCTGACGGGCTACCTGGTGCCCGCGGGCACCGCGTTGGTGACCCCTGTATTAGAGGCTTTGCAGCTGTCATCAGCCACGTGACATTAGCTTGGCGGCCATCTTGCCGGTCACCAGTTCACTGCCGGTCAACGACTCACACACGCTTTCTTGTTTGATCGGCTGCTATTTGAGCTTGGAAATGCCGGAAACCTGCTGTGCTGTTGGATGTAGCAATAGACGAGGCGATAAACCAAATCTTAGCTTCGGATCGCGGCGATTTGTCGTGAACGATGGAAACCTACGATGTACACAAGGATATGCAATGAACACTTCATATCAGGTATGTAAACAAACTATTCACCCCTGATTTGTTTCACAAAATGTGAAATAATACAATATGGGATGATACAAATATGATTGTTGAAAATGCTGGGTGCATTTTTAGAAAGCCAGCAAGGCAGGGAATGGGATGATTTCTTCAGTTCTTCAGTAATTTTTAAGGTTGTATTTTTTCTCTAAAATTGTCTTTCTGAAAGTTATAAGAAGCAAAGTAAAAAAAAAAAAAAGAATTTATTTAAACAATTGAAGACCAAGTCTTTAAAATATTTTCTTGGATTTTCAAATTCTATTTGAGTTTTGTCTCTCTTAGAATTAAAAATGTCGGGCAAAGCGAGACCAGCTTGCTAGTAAATAAATACAATTTAAAAAATAGAGGCAGCTCACTGGTAAGTGCTGCTATTTGAGCTATTTTTAGAACAGGCCGGCGGGCTACTCATCTGGTCCTTACGGGCTACCTGGTGCCCGCGGGCACCGCGTTGGTGACCCCTGACCTACTGTAACTTAAATCTATGTATGCAGCCTAAGTACACTTCTAAATGATCAGTGTTGCGAATTGATGTAAATAAAGTAGCCAAAAAATATATATTTACTTGCCATTTAAAGGGCAACTTTACTTGGTTTGGAAATTGATTGTTCACAATCATGAGAAACAAAAACAAACGTCTTTTTTGTTCCTTTTTTTTAAAGATCCTAAAGATGATTAGAAATGCTTGTAAAATGCTTCTAATGGGAGTGACCACTGTAGCTTTTAAAGCCTTCAACAACTCCATTTTATATACACACTTCAAGTATATATATCATTTAGTAACAGAAACCTTCATAATATGTAATATGTACAATGTACACACTGCAAGTATATATATATAATGTAGTAACAGACACCTTCATAACAATATGTAATATGTACAATATACACACTGCAAGTATATATATAATGTAGTAACAGACACCTTCATAACAATATGTAAAATGTTTTATATACATATGTTCAATATTTACTAGGGATGTCCGATAATGGCTTTTTGCCGATATCCGATATTCCGATATTGTCCAACTCTTTAATTACCGATACCGATATCAACCGATACCGATATCAACCAATACCGATATCAACCGATATATGCAGTCGTGGAATTAACACATTATTATGCCTAATTTGGACAACCATGTATGGTGAAGATAAGGTACTTTTTAAAAATAATAATAAAATAAGATAACTAAATTAAAAACATTTTCTTGAATAAAAAAGAAAACAATATAAAAACAGTTACATAGAAACTAGTAATTAATGAAAATGAGTAAAATTAACTGTTAAAGGTTAGTACTATTAGTGGACCAGCAGCACGCACAATCATGTGTGCTTACGGACTGTATCCCTTGCAGACTGTATTGATATATATTGATATATAATGTAGGAACCAGAATATTGATAACAGAAACAAATGGGGGGAGGGAGGTTTTTTGGGTTTAATTTAAAAAAACAAAACAAAACAAAAACTGATACAGATAATAAAAAAAACGATACCGATAATTTCCGATATTATATTTTAACGCATTTATATCATCATCGGCCGATAAATGCGTCGGCAGGCCGATATTATCGGAATCCCTAATATTTACTGTATTTTGTCATCTTATGCATTACTCACACATTTTTTGTAGAAAAGGACAAACTACCTACAGGGCACTAGTGTGTTTTGCATTATTGTGGGGACAAAAAGCAAGCCTAAATAAACAAACACATTTTCAAAAACAGGCCCAGAAATCTGCAACCCAGACGTTCTACCTTTTGTAGAATAGGACAAACTCCCTACCTGTGCACTAGTGTTCTTGCTTTATTGTGGGGACAGAAAGCAAGCCTAAATAAACAACCACATGTTTAAAAAAAACAGGCCACAAAAGAGTGCATGTATAGGCCCCTCCCACCTCCAAAGACATGCAACTGGGGATAGGCCCCTCCCACCTCCAAAGACATGCAACTGGGGATAGGCCCCTCCCACCTCTAAAGACATGCACCTGGGGATAGGTTGATTGGCAACACTAAATGGTCCCTAGTGTGTGAATGTGAGTGTGAATGAGGTGGTGACTTGTCCAGGGTGTACCCCGCCTTCCGCCCGAATGCAGCTGAGATAGGCTCCATCACCCCCGCGACCCCGAACAGGACAAGCGGTAGAAAATGGATGGATGGAACCCTTCAAAGAGCTGGTATAGATGTCATTTTTGCAGAGTCACCCTAAGTACAGGACATTTGAACAAAGACGGAAGAATTATTGGACCAGATCACATATAAAAAAAGATGAGATTAAAGAAAGTGCTGTTTCATAACACCAACTTCATCTCTATTAATGTGCATTGTTGACTGTCAACAGCAGGGGTCCCCAAACTACGGCCCGCCAGCGTCCAAAGTCAGGCCCGCGGGAAGTCCCAAGTATTAAAAAAAAATTGAAAAAAAATTGAAAAAAAAATAATTATTTTTTCTGTTTTTTCTTATCCACATTGTACCGCTTGCTACTCACGGTGTCTCCTAGCCGCTCAGGCTAATCATATTGTCTAAAAATGCATTTTCTCATCGATAACGTGACATCATCACGCGCGCGGAAAGTGTGCTATATATATATATATATATCACATACACCCATCCCTCTTTGCAGCACCTGGATGGAAGTGTTGCTTTTCATCCAGGATGTCTCAGGACATTTTTTTTAGTTTGCACAATTTAAGGCACCTTAATTGGGATCTTAGTAGATCAGGGGCCGTACTTATCAAGCTTCTTAGAATTACTCCTAAGAAGTCTGCTAAGAGTTGACTTAAGAGTAAATAAATTCTTCGCTGAAAGCTGCAAAAAAAAAATCATTTCAGTAGGCCTTTAAACCACTGAAACAGAGATGTTAAAGGCTTACTGAAATGATTTTTTTTTAAAATTTAAACGGGGATAGCAGATCCATTCTATGTGTCATACTTGATCATTTCGCGATTTTGCCATATTTTTGCTGAAAGGATTTAGTAGAGAACATCGACGACAAAGTTCGCAACTTTTGGTCGCTGATAAAAAAAAAAGCCTTGCCCCTACCGGAAGTAGCGTGACGTCACAGGAGGAAGGACTGCTCACATTCCCCCGTTTACAATGCAGCGAGAGAGATTCGGACCGAGAAAGCGACAATTACCCCCATTAATTTGAGCGAGGATGAAAGATTCGTGGATGAGGTACGTGAGAGTGAAGGACTTGAGAGGCAGTGCAGGACGTATCTTTTTTCGCTCTGACCGTAACTTAGGTACAAGCTGGCTCATTGGATTCCACACTCTCCTTTTTCTATTGTGGATCACGGATTTGTATTTTAAACCACCTGGGATACTATATCCTCTTGAAAATGAGAGTCGAGAACGCGAAATGGACATTCACAGTGACTTTTATCTCCACGACAATACATCGGCGAAACACTTTAGCTACGGAGCTAACGTGATAGCATCTGTCTCAAATGCAGATAGAAACAAAATAAATAAACCCCTGACTGGAAGGATAGACAGAAGATCAACAATACTATTAAACCATGGACATGTAACTACACGGTTAATGCTTTCCAGCTTGGCGAAGCTTAACAATGCTGTTGCTAACGACGCCATTGAAGGGGAGGGGGGGTGTATTTAAAAAAAAAAAAAAAGTTTTTTTTTTTTACATAAATAAATACAATCATGTGTGCTTACGGACTGTATCCTTGCAGATGTATTGATCTATATTGATATATAATGTATATATTGTGTTTTTTATGTTGATTTCATTAAAAAAAAAAAAAAAAAAAAAAAAAAAAAAATTTATTTCTTGTGCGGCCCGGTACCAATCGGTCCGCAGACCGGTACCGGGACGCGGCCCGGTGGTTGGGGACCACTGCTTTAAACAACTTGCTTTCAACTGGTCAAACACAGTATGCAACCAAAGCTCAAAGTTTGGAGCCAGCTTGAAGCCAGCAGTTCAAACAAACAAATTAGGATAGTTCAGTAAGCAAATTAACAAGCTTGCAGGTTCAAGTTAAGCATATCAAACAAAGCATTTTGAGCGTCATCAAATGAAGCATATTCACCGACCATTGGTCAATCAATCAATCAATCAATCAATGTTTATTTATATAGCCCTAAATCACAAGTGTCTCAAAGGGCTGCACAAGCCACAACGACATCCTCGGTACAGAGCCCACATACGGGCAAGGAAAAACTCACCCCAGTGGGACGTCGGTGAATGACTATGAGAAACCTTGGAGAGGACCGCATATGTGGGTAACCCCCCCCTATAGGGGAGACCGAAAGCAATGGATGTCGAGTGGGTCTGACATAATATTGTGAAAGTCCAGTCCACAGTGGATCCAACACATCAGCGAGAGTCCAGTCCATAGTGGGGCCAGCAGGAAACCGTCCCGAGCGGAGACGGGTCAGCAGCGCAGAGATGTCCCCAACCGATGCACAGGCTAGTGGTCCACCCTGGGTACCGACTCTGGACAGCCAGCACTTCATCCATGGCCACCGGACCTATGCAACTCCCCCTCCAAAGGGACAGGGGAGAAGAGGAGAGAAGAAAAGAAATGGCAGATCAACTGGTCTAAAAAGGGAGTCTATTTAAAGGCTAGATTATACAAATGAGTTTTAAGATGGGACTTAAATGCTTCTACTGAGGTAGCATCTCTAACTGTTACCGGGAGGGCCTACCAGAGTACTGGAGCCCGAATAGAAAACGCTCTATAGCCCGCAGACTTTTTTTTGGCTCTGGGAATCACTAATAATCCGGAGTTCTTTGAACGCAGATTTCTTGTCGGGACATATGGTACAATACAATCAGCGAGATAGATTGGTGTGTTTGGAGAAACTTGTAGAGTGGATCTTGCGGTTGTGGCTGCTTGCTGTTCTTCCTTCCATGTAGCTTGTTTGGTGAATGAGTCTGACTGACCTCCTTCCTTTTCAGGTGCCTTCAATCAGTCATTTTGGCAGCCATTTTACCTTGGCATTCTGGGAATTGTAGTTTTCAATGATTTTGACCATGTAGGGCAGGGGTGGGCAATTAATTTTTACCGGGGGGCCGCATGAGCAACCTGAGCACTGCTGGGGGGCCACACCGACAATATTTCAATTCAATTTTGCTGAAATTATTTTTGATATACCGTAAGATAAATAATAATGATAATAATAATTTAATTTAACCTAACTTAACTTTATAGAAAAGCAGATTGCTTTTGATGGTTTTATTTTTTAACACTGTCTTACACAACACTTCCTGATGTATAATACAATGCAAAAATGTCAATTTCTGTCACTTTATTCTGCATCCTCTTTAAAAGTCCAACATTTTTTCCCGTCAGATTTGGACAACCATCTGTTGTCACACCTGCCAGCTTGTCCCATTTCAGTCCTAACATGTCCAAACACGCATTTACCTATGTGAACAAGTCATTACCTGTGGTTGTCTCTTTAATTGACTGAATGGCTGCCAGCTCCTCCGTGATTTGAAAGTCTGCAGTTATCCCACGTAAGAAGATGAGCAGCTGGGTGGTGTTACGTACATCGCAGCTCTCATCTAAAGCCAGCGAAAAACAGTCAAAGTCGGCCGTTCTGTTCTTCAGCTGAAGCTCCAAGTTTCCAGCGATGGTCTCAACCCGCCTCGTTACAGTGCGTCGGGAGAGTGACACGTTCTCAAATGCGCCCCTCTTCTCCGGGCATATCAGCGCAACAGAGTCCAATAAGCACGCCTTAATAAACTCTCCGTCAGAAAACGCCTTACTCTTTCTGGCGATTTTATGAGAAATGACGAAACTTGTCCTGATGGCTGCATCTCTGGGGGTGGGAAATTTGGCAAAAAGTCCTTGTTGGGTTTGCAGTTTTACCATTAAAGCATCAGCCTCCCTTGCACGCGCTTCATCTTCTTCGTGTAGTGGCGATTCAAATTATATTCTTTAAACACAGCAACCTGCGTACCACAAATTAAGCACACGGCTTTACCTTTAATTTCTGTAAAGAAATACTTGGCAGTCCATGTCTTGTTGAAAACACGGCATTCAACTTTTCTCTTTTTAGCGTCTCGGGGATAGCATCACTTGTCGCTGTGCACCTTCACTCACAGGTTACACACGGACATACGCCCATGAATAACACTTTTCAAAATAAAAGCAGCACAGTTGTATTGCACGCACGACATAGATGTTTTTTAAAATTTATATTGTAATTTGTGATTGCCGCTGTTCACATTCACTCACAATCGCGCACGAGCATACGTCCACACGGGAGTAATACAAATAACGCTTTTCAAAACAAAAGCAGCACCGTTGTATTGCACACTCGACATAGATACTTTTTAAAATTTATTTTGTAATTTATGATTGGCCTCACACGGGCCGGACTGCGTTAAAATGTAATATCGGAAATTATTGGTATCGTTTTTTTTATTATCGGTATCGTTTTTTTGTTTTGTTTTGTTTTTTTTAAATTAAATCAACATAAAAAACACAAGATACACTTACAATTAGTGCACCAACCCAAAAAACCTCCCTCCCCCATTTACACTCATTCACACAAAAGGGTTGTTTCTTTCTGTTATTAATATTCTGGTTCCTACATTATATATCAATATATATCAATACAGTCTGCAAGGGATACAGTCCGTAAGCACACATGATTGTGCGTGCTGCTGCTCCACTAATAGTACTAACCTTTAACAGTTAATTTGACTAATTTTCATTCATTACTAGTTTCTATGTAACTGTTTTTATATTGTTGTACTTTCTTTTTTATTCAAGAAAATGTTTTTAATTTATTTATCTTATTTTACTAAATTTTAATTGCTGCCAAAGGTGTGTCAACAAAGTATTGAGTGAAGGCTATAAATATTTATGTACATGTGATTTTTTTTAATTTTTTTAAAATACATTTGCCGAAATTAAAAAAAAAAAAGTTCACATTGTTATTACAGGGTGTTGTGCGTAGAATGTTGAGGTAAAAAATGAATAGATTTCATTTTGGAATAAGGCTGTGATGTAACAAAATTTGAAAAAAATAAATAAATAAGTGCTGTGAATACTTCCCAGATGCACTGTATTTTAAAAACAAGTAATTGCCACATAACCCTGGAATTATTTGAACTATACAGTATATGAAATGTACTCTACAGACAAGACAAGGAACGCTGGAATGATGCAAAAGTGTATATTCATAGTTGAGTGTGTAGTTATAGAAATGTGTTCCTCAAATGTGACTTCTTTGTGTTAGTGATATGATACATAGAAATATAGCGTATATATATATGGGGTGAAGGAGTGATACATGGAAATATAGCGTATATAAATATGGGGTGAAGGAGTGATACATGGACATATAGCGTATATATATATGGGGTGAAGGAGTGATACATGGACATATAGCGTATATATATATGGGGTGAAGGAGTGATACATGGAAATATACCCTATATATATATGGGGTGAAGGAGTGATACATGGAAATATACCCTATATATATGGGGTGAAGGAGTGATACATGGAAATATACCCTATATATATGGGGTGAAGGAGTGATACATGGAAATATACCCTATATATATATGGGGTGAAGGAGTGATACATGGAAATATACCCTATATATATATGGGGTGAAGGAGTGATACATGGAAATATACCCTATATATATATGGGGTGAAGGAGTGATACATGGAAATATACCCTATATATATGGGGTGAAGGAGTGATACATGGAAATATACCCTATATATATATGGGGTGAAGGAGTGATACATGGAAATATACCCTATATATATATGGGGTGAAGGAGTGATACATGGAAATATACCCTATATATATGGGGTGAAGGAGTGATAATTGGAAATATACCCTATATATATGGGGTGAAGGAGTGATACATAGAAATATACCCTATATATATGGGGTGAAGGAGTGATACATGGAAATATAGCGTATATATATATGGGGTGAAGGAGTGATACATGGACATATAGCGTATATATATATGGGGTGAAGGAGTGATACATGGAAATATACCCTATATATATATGGGGTGAAGGAGTGATACATAGAAATATAGCGTATATAAATATGGGGTGAAGGAGTGATACATGGACATATAGCGTATATATATATGGGGTGAAGGAGTGATACATGGAAATATACCCTATATATATGGGGTGAAGGAGTGATACATGGAAATATACCCTATATATATGGGGTGAAGGAGTGATACATGGAAATATACCCTATATATATGGGGTGAAGGAGTGATACATGGAAATATACCCAATATATATGGGGTGAAGGAGTGATACATAGAAATATACCCTATATATATGGGGTGAAGGAGTGATACATGGAAATATACCCTATATATATGGGGTGAAGGAGTGATACATGGAAATATACCCTATATATATGGGGTGAAGGAGTGATACATAGAAATATACCCTATATATATGGGGTGAAGGAGTGATACATGGAAATATAGCGTATATATATATGGGGTGAAGGAGTGATACATGGACATATAGCGTATATATATATGGGGTGAAGGAGTGATACATGGAAATATACCCTATATATATATGGGGTGAAGGAGTGATACATAGAAATATAGCGTATATAAATATGGGGTGAAGGAGTGATACATGGACATATAACGTATATATATATGGGGTGAAGGAGTGATACATGGAAATATACCCTATATATATATGGGGTGAAGGAGTGATACATGGAAATATACCCTATATATATGGGGTGAAGGAGTGATACATGGAAATATACCCTATATATATGGGGTGAAGGAGTGATACATGGAAATATACCCTATATATATGGGGTGAAGGAGTGATACATAGAAATATACCCTATATATATGGGGTGAAGGAGTGATACATGGAAATATAGCGTATATATATATATGGATGAAGGAGTGATACATGGAAATATACCCAATATATATATGGGGTGAAGGAGTGATACATGGAAATATACCCTATATATATGGGGTGAAGGAGTGATACATGGAAATATACCCTATATATATATGGGGTGAAGGAGTGATGCATGGAAATATACCCTATATATATGGGGTGAAGGAGTGATACATGGAAATATACCCTATATATATTGGGTGAAGGAGTGATACATAGAAATATACCCTATATATATGGGGTGAAGGAGTGATACATGGAAATATAGCGTATATATATATGGGGTGAAGGAGTGATACATGGACATATAGCGTATATATATATGGGGTGAAGGAGTGATACATGGAAATATACCCTATATATATATGGGGTGAAGGAGTGATACATAGAAATATAGCGTATATAAATATGGGGTGAAGGAGTGATACATGGACATATAACGTATATATATATGGGGTGAAGGAGTGATACATGGAAATATACCCTATATATATATGGGGTGAAGGAGTGATACATGGAAATATACCCTATATATATGGGGTGAAGGAGTGATACATGGAAATATACCCTATATATATGGGGTGAAGGAGTGATACATGGAAATATACCCTATATATATGGGGTGAAGGAGTGATACATAGAAATATACCCTATATATATGGGGTGAAGGAGTGATACATGGAAATATAGCGTATATATATATGGGTGAAGGAGTGATACATGGAAATATACCCAATATATATATGGGGTGAAGGAGTGATACATGGAAATATACCCTATATATATGGGGTGAAGGAGTGATACATGGAAATATACCCTATATATATATGGGGTGAAGGAGTGATACATGGAAATATACCCTATATATATGGGGTGAAGGAGTGATACATGGAAATATACCCTATATATATATGGGGTGAAGGAGTGATACATGGACATATAGCGTATATATATATGGGGTGAAGGAGTGATACATGGACATATAGCGTATATATATATATGGGGTGAAGGAGTGATACATGGAAATATACCCTATATATATATGGGGTGAAGGAGTGATACATGGAAATATAGCGTATATATATATGGGGTGAAGGAGTGATACATGGAAATATACCCTATATATATGGGGTGAAGGAGTGATACATGGAAATATACCTTATATATATGGGGTGAAGGAGTGACACATGGAAATGTACCCTATATATATGGGGTGAAGGAGTGATACATGGAAATATAGCGTATATATATATATGGGGGAAGGAGTGATACATGGAAATATGCCCTATATACATATGGGGTGAAGGAGTGATACATGGAAATATAGCCTATATATATGGGGTGAAGGAGTGATACATGGACATATAGCGTATATATATATATGGGGTGAAGGAGTGATACATGGAGATATACCCTATATATATATATATATGGGGGGAAAGAGTGATACATGGAAATATGCCCTATATATATATGGGGTGAAGGAGTGATACATGGAAATATACCCTATATATATATATATATGGGGTGAAGGAGTGATACATGGACATATAGCGTATATATATATGGGGTGAAGGAGTGATACATGGAAATATACCCTATATATATGGGGTGAAGGAGTGATACATGGAAATATACCCTATATATATATGGGGTGAAGGAGTGATACATGGAAAAATAGCGTATATATATGGGGTGAAGGAGTGATACATGGAAATATACCCTATATATATATATATATATATATATATGGGGTGAAGGAGTGATACATGGAAATATACCCTATATATATATGGGGTGAAGGAGTGATACATGGAAAAATAGCGTATATATATGGGGTGAAGGAGTGATACATGGAAATATACCCTATATATATATATATGGGGTGAAGGAGTGATACATGGAAATATACCCTATATATATATATGGGGTGAAGGAGTGATACATGGAAATATACCCTATATATATATATGGGGTGAAGGAGTGATACATGGACATATAGCGTATATATATATATGGGGTGAAGGAGTGATACATGGAAATATACCCTATATATATATGGGGTGAAGGAGTGATACATGGACATATAGCGTATATATATGGGGTGAAGGAGTGATACATGGAAATATACCCTATATATATATATGGAGTGAAGGAGTGATACATAGAAATATAGCGTATATATATATGGGGTGAAGGAGTGATACATGGAAATATACCCTATATATATATGGGGTGAAGGAGTGATACATGGAAATATACCCTATATATATATGGGGTGAAGGAGTGATACATGGAAATATACCCTATATATATGGGGTGAAGGAGTGATACATGGAAATATACCCTATATATATATATGGGGTGAAGGAGTGATACATGGAAATATACACTATATATATATGGGGTGAAGGAGTGATACATGGAAATATACCCTATATATATATGGGGTGAAGGAGTGATACATGGACACATAGCGTATATATATATGGGGTGAAGGAGTGATACATGGAAATATACACTATATATATGGGGTGAAGGAGTGATACATGGAAATATAGCGTATATATATATGGGGTGAAGGAGTGATACATGGAAATATACATATATATGGGGTGAAGGAGTGATACATGTAAATATACCCTATATATATGGGGTGAAGGAGTGATACATGGAAATATACCCTATATATATATGGGGTGAAGGAGTGATATATGGAAATATAGCGTATATATATATGGGGTGAAGGAGTGATACATGGAAATATACCCTATATATATATAGGGTGAAGGAGTGATACATGGACATATAGCGTATATATATATATGGGGTGAAGGAGTGATACATGGACATATAGCGTATATATATATGGGGTGAAGGAGTGATACATGGACATATAGCGTATATATATATGGGGTGAAGTAGTGATACATGGAAATATACCCTATATACAGTATATGGGGTGAAGGAGTGATACATGGACATATAGCGTATATATATATGGGGTGAAGGAGTGATACATGGACATATAGCGTATATATATATATATATATATGGGGTGAAGGAGTGATACATGGACATATAGCGTATATATATATATGGGGTGAAGGAGTGATACATGGACATATACCCTATATATATGGGGTGAAGGAGTGATACATGGAAATATACCTCATATATATGGGGTGAAGGAGTGACACATGGAAATGTACCCTATATATATATGGGGTGAAGGAGTGATACATGGAAATATAGCGTATATATATATATGGGGGAAGGAGTGATACATGGAAATATGCCCTATATACATATGGGGTGAAGGAGTGATACATGGAAATATAGCCTATATATATGGGGTGAAGGAGTGATACATGGACATATAGCGTATATATATATGGGGTGAAGGAGTGATACATGGAGATATACCCTATATATATATATATATGGGAGGAAAGAGTGATACATGGAAATATGCCCTATATATATATGGGGTGAAGGAGTGATACATGGAAATATACCCTATATATATATATATGGGGTGAAGGAGTGATACATGGACATATAGCGTATATATATATGGGGTGAAGGAGTGATACATGGAAATATACCCTATATATATGGGGTGAAGGAGTGATACATGGAAATATACCCTATATATATATGGGGTGAAGGAGTGATACATGGAAAAATAGCGTATATATATGGGGTGAAGGAGTGATACATGGAAATATACCCTATATATATATATATATATATATATATATATATATATATATATATATATATATATATATATATATATATATATATATATATATATATATATATATATATGGGGTGAAGGAGTGATACATGGAAATATACCCTATATATATATGGGGTGAAGGAGTGATACATGGAAAAATAGCGTATATATATGGGGTGAAGGAGTGATACATGGAAATATACCCTATATATATATATATGGGGTGAAGGAGTGATACATGGAAATATACCCTATATATATATATATGGGGTGAAGGAGTGATACATGGAAATATACCCTATATATATATATGGGGTGAAGGAGTGATACATGGACATATAGCGTATATATATGGGGTGAAGGAGTGATACATGGAAATATACCCTATATATATATGGGGTGAAGGAGTGATACATGGACATATAGCGTATATATATGGGGTGAAGGAGTGATACATGGAAATATACCCTATATATATATATATGGGGTGAAGGAGTGATACATGGAAATATACCCTATATATATATATGGGGTGAAGGAGTGATACATGGACATATAGCGTATATATATGGGGTGAAGGAGTGATACATGGAAATATACCCTATATATATATGGGGTGAAGGAGTGATACATGGACATATAGCGTATATATATGGGGTGAAGGAGTGATACATGGAAATATACCCTATATATATATATATATATGGAGTGAAGGAGTGATACATAGAAATATAGAGTATATATATATGGGGTGAAGGAGTGATACATGGAAATATACCCTATATATATATATGGGGTGAAGGAGTGATACATGGAAATATACCCTATATATATATGGGGTGAAGGAGTGATACATGGAAATATACCCTATATATATGGGGTGAAGGAGTGATACATGGAAATATACCCTATATATATATGGGGTGAAGGAGTGATACATGGAAATATAGCGTATATATATATGGGGTGAAGGAGTGATACATGGAAATATACCCTATATATATATAGGGTGAAGGAGTGATACATGGACATATAGCGTATATATATATATATGGGGTGAAGGAGTGATACATGGACATATAGCGTATATATATATATGGGGTGAAGGAGTGATACATGGACATATAGCGTATATATATATATGGGGTGAAGTAGTGATACATGGAAATATACCCTATATACAGTATATGGGGTGAAGGAGTGATACATGGACATATAGCGTATATATATATATATGGGGTGAAGGAGTGATACATGGACATATAGCGTATATATATATATATATATATATATATATATATATATATATATATATATATATATATATATATATATATATATATATATATATATATATATATATATATGGGGTGAAGGAGTGATACATGGACATATAGCGTATATATATATATGGGGTGAAGGAGTGATACATGGACATATAGCGTATATATATATATATATATATATATATATATATATATATATATATATATATATATATATATATATATATATATATATATATATATGGGGTGAAGGAGTGATACATGGACATATAGCGTATATATATATACATATATATATATATATATATGGGGTGAAGGAGTGATACATGGAAATATACCCTATATATATATATATGGGGTGAAGGAGTGATACATGGAAATATACCCTATATATATATATGGGGTGAAGGAGTGATACATGGACATATAGCGTATATATATGGGGTGAAGGAGTGATACATGGAAATATACCCTATATATATATATATGGAGTGAAGGAGTGATACATAGAAATATAGCGTATATATATATGGGGTGAAGGAGTGATACATAGAAATATACACTATATATATATGGGGTGAAGGAGTGATACATGGAAATATACCCTATATATATATATGGGGTGAAGGAGTGATACATGGAAATATACCCTATATATATGGGGTGAAGGAGTGATACATGGAAATATACCCTATATATATATATGGGGTGAAGGAGTGATACATGGAAATATACACTATATATATATGGGGTGAAGGAGTGATACATGGAAATAAACCCTATATATATATATATATGGGGTGAAGGAGTGATACATGGACACATAGCGTATATATATATGGGGTGAAGGAGTGATACATGGAAATATACACTATATATATGGGGTGAAGGAGTGATACATGGAAATATAGCGTATATATATATGGGGTGAAGGAGTGATACATGGAAATATACCCTATATACATATGGGGTGAAGGAGTGATACATGGAAATATACCCTATATATATGGGGTGAAGGAGTGATACATGGAAATATACCCTATATATATATGGGGTGAAGGAGTGATACATGGAAATATAGCGTATATATATATGGGGTGAAGGAGTGATACATGGAAATATACCCTATATATATATAGGGTGAAGGAGTGATACATGGACATATAGCGTATATATATATATGGGGTGAAGGAGTGATACATGGACATATAGCGTATATATATATGGGGTGAAGGAGTGATACATGGACATATACCCTATATACAGTATATGGGGTGAAGGAGTGATACATGGACATATAGCGTATATATATATGGGGTGAAGGAGTGATACATGGACATATAGCGTGTATATATATATATATATATATGGGGTGAAGGAGTGATACATGGACATATAGCGTATATATATATATGGGGTGAAGGAGTGATACATGGACATATAGCGTATATATATATATATATATATATGTATATATATATATATATATATATATATATATATATATATATATATATATATATATATATATATATATGGGGTGAAGGAGTGATACATGGACATATAGCGTATATATATATATATATATATATATATATATATATATATATATATATATATATATATATATATATATATATATATATATATATATATATATATATATATATATATGGGGTGAAGGAGTGATACATGGACATATAGCGTATATATATATGGGGTGAAGGAGTGATACATGGACATATAGCGTGTATATATATATATATGGGGTGAAAAAGTGATGCATGGGATGATGCAACACTATGCCCTGATGTGGGATCTGAGCCCAGGATGTCGTTGTGGCTTGTGCAGCCCTTTGAGACACTGGTGATTTAGGGCTATATAAGTACTGCGAAGTCTGGGACACTAAATAAAGCACACTTGGAAATAATGAATTTCTTTATGTGTGCAATTGCGGCAGAAGTCCACAGGAGGGCTGCAATTCCCCGCTGTCCTTTTTAGTTTTAATGTTGCTTTTTCTTTCCCAGCTCACCTGTCAGTCATCCTGGGGGCCTTTTTTGACCTTTCTATCCGGGGGGCTCTACGGCAGGTCGGCCTTCTTAAAGGAATACACATCTATAGACAAATGTACAGCTTTTTTAGTGACTTCCAGCAAGTAGAGGGACTAATTTTGAACATTACCTCCGAGTGGAGATCCACGGCAGGTCAGCCTTCTTAAAGGAACACGCACCTAGACACTTTGACAAAATCCCAGCTTTTTTTTAGTGACTTCCAGCAAGTAGAGGGACTAATTTTGAATTCCTTACCCAGGTGGAGATCCAACCCTAACCCCAACGATAATCCTAACCCCTAACCCTTTATGTACCTCCATCAACATAAGGCACTAATCTAACTTTTCCACGCCATTTTGGCTTTCTGACAGGCCGCTCCTCCTAGACCAGGGGTCGGCAACCCAAAATGTTGAAAGAGCCATATTGGACCAAAAATACAAAAACAAATCTGTCTGGAGCCGCAACCAATTAAAAGCCATATTACATACAGATAGTGTGTCATGAGATATACATTGAATTGAGATGACTTAAAAGAAACTAAATGAGCTCAAATATAGCTACAAATGAGGCATGATGATGCAATATGTACATATAGCTAGCCTAAATAGCATGTTAGCATCGATTAGCTTGCAGTCATGCAGTGACCAAATATGTCTGATTAGCACTCCACACAAGTCAATAACATCAACAAAACTCACCTTTGTGCATTCACGCACAACGTTAAAAGTTTTGTGGACAAAATGAGACAGAAAAAGAAGTGGCATAAAACACGTCCTAGAAAGTCGGAGAAAGTTATACATGGAAACAAACTAAGGTGAGTTCAAGGACCGCCAAAATTAGTAGGACAAAACGGCGCTCGCCAAATACTCGAATCAGTGAAGCATGTTTAATACAAACAGTGTGCTTTATAACAATTAGGGAGGTTTGTGTCACGTTTGTCCTCATACAGAAACCATATTAAAACAAAACAATTTTTTTTTCCCCCTCATCTTTTTCCATTTTTCATAAATTTTTGAAAAAGCTTCAGAGAGCCACTAGGGCGGCGCTAAAGAGCCGTATGCGGCTCTAAAGCCGCGGGTTGCCGACCCCCGTCCTAGACACTTGGAAAAAATCTTCCACCTTTTTTTTTGGAACTGACAAAGTCCCCGGCTGCCCCGTGTTGTGCCACGGTGTTGTCGTTGGCCTAGTTTGTACCGCGTGGAGGTCGACAACTTGAGCCCCATGGTCCCCTGGCGGGCCACCCCGCCCGTTCGGCTGGTACGCCGGTCGGGGGCCCGCACGCAAAGGGGAGGTCTCGTCCTGCACGCGCGAGACGCTTCACCCCCTCCTAGGCGGCCCTCAGGCTCTTACGAGAAACACCGGGAGGGGCGGTCAGTCCCTTCCGGGCACCGGAGGGGCGCTCACCCCCTCTCGCCCGCCTGTCCGCCCCCCCCCCCGGACAGGCTCTCTGCAACAAAAGATTGGATGACTCTCAATAGATCGCAACGTTCAAATCCATAGCACTACACAAACTTTACAGAATTATGGGAGGTAGTCTTCTCCTTCCTCTGTGTGTCTTACTGGAGCCCTATATTACAATCCAGGGTCTTTTTTGCATTATTTATTTGAATGTTTATACACATGCATGTTTTTATGTATGGGTATAAGTGTTTGTTTACTTAACATATTTTCATATATATTTATTTTATATTTATATATTCAATATTCAATGTTTCTTGTTCTGTTATTATTGTTTCAGCAGGCATGTTGCAATAGCAGCTTGGGGCCACAGAGGGTCGCTGTGTTGGGGTTTTGTTTTACACTTTTGTTTTGGTAAAACTTCTATTTTGAAGTCCAACACAGTGAATTACAGGGACCCTACCCCCTTGTTTATAGCTATCAGCACCTAGCCATTTACATGACCTTTATTCGACGACAAGGTGAAGGGACATTTTCTCCTACCTGTCGTGCGAGCCTGCTATTGCTATTTCTCTTTTGACGAGTCAGGCCTGATGAAGGTTTTCTACCAAAACGTTGCCAACTGACTTGTCGCATGTAAATATACCTTTCCTTACTAGTTATTTTTTCAATGGGTGAGGGCCGACATCCGGGCAACTGAGCTACATACGGGTTCTTCGAGCCATAGCAACCAGACTGGCGTTGAAAACAAACCGTTGCCATTACTCTTTAACCTGTCGACCTACGCTGGTTAAACCCGTCATTCTGCCTCCAAAATGGCGAAAAATGGTGTTGTTTTCGGTTGTGCTAACCACAACCGGAAACAGGGAAAACAAAGGTTGTATTTTGTTCTGCCAAAGCGTGATAAAAGCCCACAGAGACGAGACAAATGGCTCGCAGCCGAAGTCGGGGGCCGGTGGCAACAAGAGCCGCCTCACGCTGTCTATGTCGGTGGCGGTCGAGTTCCGCGACTACTTGGGGGACTTCATCGAACACTACGCCCAGTTGGGTCCCAGCATGGTGCAGGATGAGCCGCGGCGGGCCCTGAAAAGCGAGTTCCTAGTGCGGGAGAATCGGAAGTACTACATGGACCTGAAAGAGAACCAGCGGGGACGGTTCTTGAGGATCCGGCAGACCGTGAACAGATTGATTGATTGATTGATTGAGACTTTTATTAGTAGGTTGCACAGTGAAGTACATATTCCGTACAATTGACCACTAAATGGTAACACCCGAATAAGTTTTTCAACTTGTTTAAGTCGGGGTCCACTTAAATTGATTCATGATACAGATATATACTATCATATATACTATCATCATAATACAGTCATCACACAAGATAATCACATTGAATTATTTACATTATTTACAATCAGGGGTGTGGAGGGAGGGGGGGGGTGGGGGGGGGATATGGACATCAAGTAGTGGACATAGAGAGAGAGAGAGAGAGAGAGAGAGAGAGATCAGAAGGCATAAGAAAAAGAATCTGCATTTGATTGTTTACATTTGATTATTAGCAATCCGGGGAGGGTGTTAGTTTAGGGTTGTAGCTGCCTGGAGGTGAACTTTTATTGCGGTTTTGAAGGAGGATAGAGATGCCCTTTCTTTTATACCTGTTGGGAGCGCATTCCACATTGATGTGGCATAGAAAGAGAATGAGTTAAGACCTTTGTTAGTTCGGAATCTGGGTTTAACGTGGTTAGTGGAGCACCCCCTGGTGTTGTGGTTATGGCGGTCATTTACGTTAAGGAAGTAGTTTGACATGTACTTCGGTATCAGGGAGGTGTAGCGGATTTTATAGACTAGGCTCAGTGCAAGTTGTTTAACTCTGTCCTCCACCTTGAGCCAGCCCACTTTAGAGAAGTGGGTAGGAGTGAGGTGGGATCTGGGGTGGAGGTCTAGAAGTAACCTGACTAGCTTGTTCTGAGATGTTTGGAGTTTAGATTTGAGGGTTTTGGAGGTGCTAGGGTACCAGGAGGTGCATGCGTAATGGAAAAAGGGTTGAACGAGAGTTCCCGCCAGAATCCTCAAGGTGCTTTTGTTGACCAGAGAGGAAATTCTGTAGAGAAATCTCGTTCGTTGGTTAACCTTTTTGATTACCTTGGTTGCCATTTTATCACAGGAAAGGTTAGCCTCTAGAATGGAACCTAGGTAGGTGACCTCATCTTTCCTGGTGATGACACTGTCACCTACTTTTATGGTGAAGTCATTGACTCTCTTAAGTTTGATGTGGGACCCAAACAGGATGGATTCTGTTTTACCCAAGTGGATGGATAGCTTGTTGTCAGCGAGCCAGGTGCAAGTTCTACAGAGCTCAGCACTGAGGATTTTCTCCACCTCCACAGGGCGCCCGGCTTGGGGTCAGACCATCGCGCTCCCGGCGCAGGGACTTATCGAGTTCCGCGACGCTTTGGCCAAACTTATTGACGATTACGGCGTGGACGAGGAGCCCGCGGAGCTGCCGGAGGGCTCGTCGAGGACTGTGGACAACAAGCGCTTCTTCTTCGACGTGGGCTCCAACAAGTACGGCGTGTTCACACAAAGTTGTTGATAACTTCCGCGTCTCTTTCTTAGTAGCGCGCAAGCTAAGCTAAGCCTGAGAAGCTTTAAAGTTCACTGAGACGAGTCTGACGCAAATAATGCATTTTCGTTTTTTCACACGATATGCGAATAAGTAAAAATGCGTAAATGAAGGATTTAACGCCGACTTCCAAGCCACAACGCTCGTTAAATGCTTTTTCTGTCAATGCTGTGTTCGCTGTGAGCTGGTTTGTTTTCAACGAATTCCCGGTTGCTAGGGGATTGGTAGGCGGAAGTGACGTAGGTCCGCCCTCACCCATACCTATGTTTTTCTACTTTTGTTTTTGTTTACCGTGCCAGCTGGCCTGGTCACGAGGCGAAGCGTCACTTCGACAACTCGCTTTTTTTCTTCTGTAAAAAAACCTTTTATATTTTCTATACCACAATCCACCCCGGTGGCTCATTAGCGTTCTTTCTAGACATATCAGCGTTATTTACTACGCATTTTTACAGTAAGAGACGATCGTCTTTACCTTTGATCGCCAACGCCATAAACCAGGGGTCACCAACCTTTTTGAAACCAAGAGCTACTTCTTGGGTACTGATTAATGCGAAGGGCTACCAGTTTGATACACACTTCAATAAATTGCCAGAAATAGCCAATTTGCTCAATTTACCTTTAACTCTATGTTATTATTAATAATTAATGATATTTACACTTAATTGAACGGTTTAAAAGAGGAGAAAACACAAAAAAAATGACAATTAAATTTTTAAACATAGTTTATCTTCAATTTCGACTCTTTAAAATTCAAAAACTAGCTAATTCGAATCTTTTTGAAAAAATTAAAAAAATGAATTTATGGAACATCATTAGTAATTTTTCCTGATTAAGATTATTTTTAGAATTTTGATGACATGTTTTAAATAGGTTAAAATCCTATCTACACTTTGTTAGAATATATAACAAATTGGACCAAGCTATATTTCTAACAAAGACAAATCATTATTTCTTCTAGATTTTCCAGAACAAAAATTTTAAAAGAAATTCAAAAGACTTTGAAATAAGATTCAAATTTGATTCTACAGATTTTCTAGAATAATTTTTTTGAACTTTAATCATAATAAGTTTGAAGAAATATTTCACAAATATTCTTCGTCGAAAAAACAGAAGCTAAAATGAAGAATTAAATTAAAATGTATTTATTATTCTTTACAATAAAAAAATAAATGTACTTGAACATTGATTTAAATTGTCAGGAAAGAAGAGGAAGGAATTTAAGGGTAAAAAGGTATATGTGTTTAAAAATCCTAAAATAATTTTTAAGGTTGTATTTTTTCTCTAAAATTGTCTTTCTGAAAGTTATAAGAAGCAAAGTAAAAAAAATTAATGAATTTATTTAAACAAGTGAAGAACAAGTCTTTAAAATATATTTTTTTGGATTTTCAAATTCTATTTGAGTTTTGTCTCTCTTAGAATTAAAAATGTCGGGCAAAGCGAGACCAGCTTGCTAGTAAATAAATAACATTTAAAAAATAGAGGCAGCTCACTGGTAAGTGCTGCTATTTGAGCTATTTTTAGAACAGGCCAGCGGGCTAGTCATCTGGTCCTTACGGGCTACCTGGTGCCCGCGGGCACCACGTTGGTGACCCCTGCCATAAACGGATACGAGCGAGGCGGAAGTCCCGCCCATGGTCCGCTTTTTATTTTTAAAGAAAAAGAAAAGATACAGACTAAATACATTTTATTTTTTGAAAAGCGAACCTTACCCGACCTTCGCTGACTTTTTTCAAACCATCCACACCCGCGACATTATTTTTTTATAACAATGTCGGAGTGGTATGACGACGGATGGGTCCCGGTCAGGTCCGGGCAGAAACGAAGACCGCAGCGCCAGTTTCCGCCTCCAGATTGGTTCCCCCGGAAGACGGCCGTTATTACGACCAAGACGGCCGTTTTTCGCAGCGTTTTCAGCATCAGCCTCGCAGAACTTATGCGGAGGTGGCACGAGGACACCAAAGATCCCACTTTGGTGGCCAACCTCGCCCACGCTCGAACACACGCCGCCATTATGGGAACGAACAGCAGGAAGTGTGCCACAGCGCCCCCCAGCGGCATTTTTGGAGCAGCGCACACCCAGCAAAACAGAGCATGGGCTTTGCGCCTCAATTTTGTCAACCTCAGGCATATTTTATGCCTGAAAACTTACCTCAAAGGCGTCCCCGCAATCCAGGAGGACACGCAAGAAGCACAGGGGCGCTTCTAGGGGGAATGTACCCCCTCAAAATTCCACAATAGACACTGATTTGAACTTAAAAGCCAAAATACCAAAATAGCCAAAAATATTACATCATTTGAATAATGTCACAAAAGATAATCAGCCACAGACTGCTACAAAAATGGAGCTGACACTGACTACCATGATCAGACCGGCTGTCACGAATCCCGACACTGAGTCCTTGATCATTGGCAACGCCAAGAACTGGGCATTTACGACGGTCCTTATTTTAAGAGACCACTATAAAAAACTCTCCCAAATTAAAATGGGCAAACTGGTCACTTTTATTCATGAGGACTGGAGGCCCGCCTTCCAGATGGCCTCTACATGGGCGAGGAAACATCTGGGACGCAGACTGATGGGGGACACTCTCCAGCAAGCCGAGACTCAGATCGTCTCGGCCCTCGCCGACACCCGTGTCGATGCTGAGATTATGCGCCTGGCCCGGACTCAGATTGTCGCTGATCTCGTTGACGCACCTGTCGACGCGGACGAGGAGCACACGCCCCGACCTAAGACACCGCAGATCGTCGCCCGCGCTTCGGTGGCCACCATCACCAACCCCGTCGGCCGTGACTGGTCTCCTGAGGTGGAACAGGAAGGAGGTCCTCCACCACAGGTGACCCCGATCCCCTTCCCCCACTTCTCGCCCACTTCTGCAGTCACGGAACCACCCAGAGAGCAGAGAGGGACATGACAGCGCGCTCCGTGCAGCAGGCCCGCGGACGACACCATTCTCTAAGATCTGCCGGTCCAGCTCCGTCCTGCACCCCGTAGAACGCCGCCTCCT
Source organism: Entelurus aequoreus (assembly GCF_033978785.1). Lineage (NCBI taxonomy): Eukaryota > Metazoa > Chordata > Actinopteri > Syngnathiformes > Syngnathidae > Entelurus > Entelurus aequoreus. The sequence goes on from NC_084735.1 coordinate 9,848,238, forward strand.
CCGATCTCACCTGTAAGACATAATGTAATAGCTCTTGTACACAGAGCTGATGAAGTGCAGGGTACCCCTAGCCAGGCCGAGGTCGACGATCACTTACCGCAGGAGCCAACACCTTCCGTGGCCCCGCTTGTCGAGCCTCGGGACCCACATTCTGAGGAACGGGAGCCTGAGGTGCCTTCTCCGGCCACGCCCCCGTCTCTGCCTGACACGCCTCCCAGCGGGTCCCAGCTGTTTTCTGGGATGCAAAAAAAGACCACACATAAGGTGTCATAGTCCCAAAAACCTCTCAAAATGTGTCAGTGCCAGAATGCATTTACTTAGTACAGGATATCATTCGTACCGGTCGCTCCTGTCTCACTCACCACTTATAAGCCCACCAGACACATTCACATGACACGTAAAATGGTGGATTGGAGTCTGCCGGCCACCAAAAGGGTCTTGGTGATCGGCGACTTTAATATTAGCCACATCCCACCTTTCCAGGTTGCCGACCTCCAAATGGACAGTTACCCGGTGGCCAACTTCCACCACGCGGAGGCCATCCTATTAAAAACCAGGGTCGCTGCCCAAGTGGACGTGTTGGTCTTAGCCTTTGGTCTCAACAATCGCGAGCAGAAGACCAAAGAGACCGCAATTAAGCATCACCAGGGGGCGCTCAGGGCAGCCACGGCCACCTTCCCACATGCCCAGGTCCTCATCCCCCTGGTTAACTATTCTGACTCTCTGCCCGAGGAACAGAAAACCAACCTCGGGCTTCTGAATCAGAATCAGAATCAGTAGTTTTTATTGCCATTGTTTGAGAACGGGTTCACAAACTAGGAATTTTACTTGGCGCAATCGTGCAACATAAAAGACATATAACACAGAATAGAATAACATGAGCTGTAACTGAGCTATCAGATCTTGTTATTGTTCATGTGCCTGATGGCCGAGGGGAAAAAACTGTTCAGGTGGCGGGAGGTGTGGGTCTGGATGGACCGTACTCTCCTGCAGGGGAGAGGAGAGAATAGTTTGTGTCCAGGGTGAGAAGAGTCAGCTGTGATCCGACCCACACGCCTCCTTGTCCTGGAGAAGAACAGGTCCTGGAGGGGTGGGAGTTTGCAGCCAATAACCTTCTCAGCAGCACATACGATGCGCTGCAGTCGATGCTTGTCATGGACTGTGGCGCCAAGGAACCACACAGTGATGAAGGAAGTGAGGATGGACTCGATGATGGCTGAGTAGAACTGCACCAGCATCTCGGTCGGCACCTTACATTTCCTCAGCCGCCGCAGAAAGTACATCCTCTGCTGGGCCTTCTTGATGAGGGAGCTGATAGTCGTCTCCCACTTGAGGTCCTGGGTGATGGTGGTGCCCAAGAAACGGATGGAGTCCACAATGGAGACAGGGGTGGGAGAGTCAATCAGGGTGAGGGGGGATGGTGGGGCTTTGACTTTCCTGAAGTCCAAGACCATCTCCACTGTTTTCTGGGCGTTCAGCTTCAGGTTGTTGAGGCTGCACCAGGACGCCAGCCGGTTCACCTCTCTCCTGTAGGCGGACCCGTCGCCATCCGAGATGAGCCCGATGAGGGTAGTGTCGTCCGCAAACTTGAGCAGCTTTACCGACTGGTGACTGGAGGTGCAGCTGAATAGTTATATCACGGGCCACCACTCTTACATCCTGGCCCTTGACAGCCGGGATTTTGAGACCCAAAGGGACCACGTTCAGTGGACGGAGGGTACTGCCAAGCTAATGGTCACGCGCTGGCTTCGCCATTCAAACTTGGGATCCCCATAATCCCGACCACTCGGGGGGGGGGGGGGGGGGGCAATAAAAACTTGGTAAATTTGGCCCAAAATTTCACGCCAACCCCCTCACAGCTCTCCCTCCTCAACAAGGGCCTCAACTTTGTCCCTTCCACCAACCTCAATAGTGATTGGCATCATCAACTCAAATTTGACCTCCAACACTATCATAGAAGTGTCAAGCTTGCTGACTGCTCGCTGTTGCTGTTGCGAAAAAGCTAAGTATCGTTCTATCTGTGTGCTTGTAATTTTTTTTAAGCTTTCTTTACTACTTCCCAAACATACTTAGTAGTCTTATTTAGTTTGCAAATCACCCAATCTCTGTCTCACCACCCCTCTCTCAGCTAGCTAGCTGCTAAGCTAACAAAGCTAGCGCGGAGAAGGGCGGCGTCGGTCTGAAGGAATCTGCTCCCCACATGTCACGACCACTTCCCTGAAGACAGCAAGAACTTGACTCGGTGAAAGAAATACCGTGAGTATGGCTCCCTGCTCTTCATGCACCTTTCTCATGGATAGGTTGGCTCTGCTAGAGGGCCGTGTCCGCTAGTTAGAGCAGAGTAATCTCGTAACTTTAGACGTTGGGGACACATCTGCTAGCGTTAGCTGTAGCGAGCTAACTAGACCAGCTTATAGCAGCCCTAAGCGGCCTATAAGCAATGGTGAACCGGTTGAGACGCATAATAGATTTAGCCCTTTAGCTAGTCCTACACCCCAGTCTACCACACTTTAGTCATAGGGAGCTCCATCACCCGAAACATAAAGCTTAGCTAACCAGCCACAATTAAGTATATTCCCGGGGCCAGAGCACCTGACATTGAAGCTAATCTTAGGGAGCTAACTCGCAACATGGCTAGTAAACACGTACGACAGGCTAATCGCACCACTAGCTATGCGAAAATAGTCGTACACGTTGGCTCCAATGACACTAGGATGAGACAGTCAGAGATTACAAAGAGGAACATAACTAGGACTTGTAATCTTGCTAGAAAGATGTCCAGGCATGTAGTACTTGTCTCTGGCTCCCTGCCTGCGAGAGGCAATGATGAGAGATATAGCAGATTAGTCTCGCTTAACAAGTGGCTGCCTAGTTTTTGTAGACAACAGGGACTAACGTTTATTGATAATTGGCCCTCTTTCTGGGGCAAACCGGGCCTGCTGATGAGGGGCGGCCTTCATCCTAACCAGGTAGGCGCCATCATTTTGATTAGGAACATAGATTATTGTTTGAGTATTAGGAACATAGATTATTGTTTGAGTCACACTTGACTAACTACACTAGAGCAAGCAATTACAGAGTCTGTTAGTCCGGGTGAGGAGTCAGTTAAGCTAGAACTAGCCAGCGCCAGGCTGTAAAATCCCTGCACACATAGCATTTCTCCTAGAATAATACACAACTCACATAATGTTTTTTCTGCAGTGACTGTGCCAGAGGTGGACATGCATTCTACAGAGGTGGCAAATTATGACACCTTCAGTGTATCGCAGCACCAAGCAAACAATCTGAAGATTCTCGTCATATCAATTCCTAGATATGGTCGAAATTATTTAAAGCTCACTACGCAAAATAAATGCAACATTATTAATGTTACTATTACGGATAACTTTAACAAAAAATGCTCAAAACAACCCACTACCTATGATATGGGCTTTTTAAACATAAGATCATTGTCTCCCAAAACATTAATAGTTAATGAGGTCATTAGAGACAACAATCTTAACGTCATTGGTCTCAGCGAAACCTGGCTCGAACCAGACAATTTTTTTGCGCTGAATGAGGCATCTCCTCCTAACTATACAAATGCGCATATTGCCCGTCCCCTTAAAAGGGGTGGGGTGGGGGTGGGGGGGTCGCACTAATATACAAGGAAAACCTTAACCTTACCCGTAACCTAACTAATAAATATAAATCATTTGAGGTGCTTACTATGAGGTCTGTCGCACCGCTGCCTCTCTACCTGGCTGTTATCTACCGCCCCCCTGGGCCCTAGGGTTAGGGTTAGTATAGTATAGCACCGCTAAAGCTAAAAAGGGCCCCTAAAAGGCGTACTCCATGGTTTACAGAGGCGGTGACTTATCCAGGGTGTACCCCGCCTTCCGCCCGAATGCAACTGAGATAGGATCCAGCACCCCGTGACCCCGAAAGGGAAAAGCGGTAGAAAATGGATGCATTAAAATGATAATATTTTTTCATATGGAACAATATTTTAAAATACATAATTGTGTGCATATGTCAGCAGCCAAGAGGAGCTTTTGTTTTGAAAAGGTTTTGTCCTAATTTTTATACCAGGTAATAAATTGCGGAAATCGGTTGGAATAGAGAATCGCGTTGAATCGAGCGTTCATTCTGAATCGGAATTGAATCGTGACTTTTATGTAAGATTCACATCAAAAGATGTTTCCATGTTTTCACATTACAAATTGTTAGTATGCTAGCTGCCTGGATTATTAACATTTACCTTAAAAGCCAGAGGTTACCAACACGTTAGCGGACCCATTCCAAATGTACTTTTGTACATTTGGACAACATATTGACAATAAAACATCAGTCTTCACGAGGGCATCCAGTGGTTGCACGTTGTGAGTGTGCACACCAGCCTGGTGGAAGATGGGCCAGATGTTGAGCATCATGTTTGATGAAGTCAATGTTTGTGTTCCGTCAGCAGTAAATTCTCCTTGGCCTTCCTCCCGTGGGGCTCCTTCGCTCACACATGGAGCTCATTTGCTGCACATTCCTCAGCAGGAAGAGAGAAAAAAAGAGGAGTGGGGGCTGCTCTGGGATTTGGGGGTTGGAAATCAGTCTGATGGGGGGGTGGTGGGGTACATTTCTGGGGGTTCTCGGGGCTTTTTGTGTGCAGTTCCCCTTTGAGTAACTTCACTAACGTGAGAGCAGGGCAGGATGTAACTTTGAGGGTTGGAGAAAAGTTGTGATGATGGAGGCAGACAATATTTACACACGTGGGAGATCTTTGTTGACCACCACAGCCGTTTTACTTTATTGCGTAAGACAAGACCTTAGGAAAACACCTCCTTGTTAGTCCAATTTAAATTACACCCTGACCTAAAATACCAGAAAAGCAGACCTCCTCCAGGCCCCACCTTGCAGGAGAAAAAAAGTTCTGAATCCAGACAGTGATCCAGAGGAATGTAACTGCTTGTTCCATATGTCCCTTTTCTGACATTTCCTGAGAGGTTCATCAAAATATACACACAATATTAACGTTATGATAATAATAACTTAGTAGAAAGGATCCAGATCAGCCCCAACATGTAATCGCTTGTTGTGTAGCTCTTTTCTGACATTTCCTGACTTTCATCCAACAGAACGTAACACAACACGTCGTAACAAAAACGCTGCAACACTAGATGTCTTATAATCGTAACACAAAACGCTGTAACACTAGATGTCTTATAATCGTAACACGACACGTTGTAACACAAAACGCTGTAACACTAGATGTATTATAATGAAACGTAACACGACACGTCGTAACACAAAACACTGTAACACTAGATGTCTTATAATGAAAGGTAACACGACACGTTGTAACACAAAACGCTGTAACACTAGATGTCTTATAATGAAAGGTAACACGACACGTTGTAACACAAAACGCTGTAACACTAGATGTATTATAATGAAACGTAACACGACATGTTGTAACACAAAACGCTGTAACACTAGATGTCTTATAATGAAAGGTAACACGACACGTCGTAACACAAAACGCTGTAACACTAGATGTCTTATAATGAAAGGTAACACGACACGTCGTAACACAAAACGCTGTAACACTAGATGTATTATAATGAAACGTAACACGACACGTCGTAACACAAAACGCTGTAACACTAGATGTCTTATAATCGTAGCACGACACGTCGTAACACAAAACGCTGTAACACTAGATGTCTTATAATCGTAACACGACACGTCATAACACAAAACGCTGTAACACTAGATGTCTTATAATCGTAACACGACACGTCGTAACACAAAACTCTGTAACACTAGATGTCTTATAATCGTAACACGACACGTCGTAACACAAAACGCTGTAACACTAGATGTCTTATAATGAAAGGTAACACGACACGTTGTAACACAAAACGCTGTAACACTAGATGTATTATAATGAAACGTAACACGACACGTTGTAACACAAAACGCTGTAACACTAGATGTCTTATGATGAAAGGAACACGACACTTTGTAACAGAAAACGCTGTAACACAAAACGCTGTAACACTAGATGTCTTATGATGAAAGGTAACACGACACGTTGTAACACAAATCGCTGTAACACTAGATGTCTTATAATGAAAGGTAACACGACAAGTTGTAACACAAAACGCTGTAACACTAGATGTCTTATAATGAAAGGTAACACGACACGTTGTAACACAAAACGCTGTAACACTAGATGTCTTATAATCGTAACACGACACGTCGTAACACAAAACGCTGTAACACTAGATGTCTTATAATCGTAACACGACACGTCGTAACACAAAACGCTGTAACACTAGATGTCTTATAATCGTAACACGACACGTCGTAACACAAAACGCTGTAACACTAGATGTATTATAATGAAACGTAACACGACACGTCGTAACACAAAACGCTGTAACACTAGATGTATTATAATGAAAGGTAACACGACACGTCGTAACACAAAACGCTGTAACACTAGATGTATTAAAATGAAACGTAACACGACACGTCGTAACACAAAACGCTGTAACACTAGATGTATTATAATGAAAGGTAACACGACACGTCGTAACACAAAACGCTGTAACACTAGATGTCTTATAATCGTAACACGACACGTCGTAACACAAAACGCTGTAACACTAGATGTCTTATAATGAAACGTAACACGACATATCGTAACCTTGGCTCACATACTTGAAGAAAAGCCAACATTCTCTGACATTGCCAGAACATGATGACCTTGGAAAAGACGATTGTGGGCTTTTGGGGGAGGGAATCATCTCTGCATGTTCTTCACGTAGGACAGCATGTCACGCTGTGTGTTGGGCTTGACTCCAGGACGCAGAGGCAGCAGGCGGCGTGCAGGCAAAAATGTATTGAATAAAAACAGCTAGTGCAGCTAGGGAATGCAGAGGACACGGCTGGCATATAAAGCATCCTGATTGAAAACCAGCAGCAGGAGTTTTCCTAATTGCCAATCAGTGAGGAAGCCAATGCCCAGACTGGAGTAATGGTGAAAAACGGAGAAAAACTGCAAACAAGAGGAAAGGAAACAAGAGAAAACTCAAGGACATAACTACAGTCCAAATCTCTAGCAGACCCAAAGTCCTTTGATTGGACATGTTTTTCAATCAGTGTTGATTTGACGTGTAGCTTTATCCTCGGAGGTGAAGGAAAGAACTCAAGATCGTGGCTTGGAACACAAAGTGGGAGTCCACATGTCACCTCTTACAAAAGTAGACCTCCAGTCCAACAATCCAAGGTCGCATATATATACACCAGGGGTCACCAACGCGGTGCCCTCGGGCACCAGGTAGCCCGTCAGGACCAGATGAGTAGCCCGCTGGCCTGTTCTAAAAATAGCTCAAATAGCAGCACTTACCAGTGAGCTGCCTCTATTTTTTAAATTGTATTTATTTACTAGCAAGCTGGTCTCGCTTTGCCCGACATTTTTAATTCTAAGAGAGACAAAACTCAAATGGAATTTGAAAATCCAAGAAAATATTTTAAAGACTTGGTCTTCACTTGTTTAAATAAATTCATTATTTTTTTTACTTTGCTTCTTATAACTTTCAGAAAGACAATTTTAGAGAAAAAAATACAACCTTAAAAATTATTTTAGGATTTTTTAACACATACCTTTTTACCTTTTAAATTCCTTCCTCTTCTTTCCTGACAATTTAAATCAATGTTCAAGTAAATTTTTTTTTTTATTATTGTAAAGAATAATAAATACATTTTAATTTAATTCTTCATTTTAGCTTCTATTTTTTCGACGAAGAATATTTGTAAAATATTTCTTCAAACTTATTATGATTAAAATTCAAAAAAATTATTCTGGCAAATCTAGAAAATCTGTAGAATCAAATTTAAATCTTATTTCAAAGTCTTTTGAATTTCTTTTACAATTTTTGTTCTGGAAAATCTAGAAGAAATAATGATTTGTCTTTGGTCCAATTTGTTATATATTCTAACAAAGTGTAGATTGGATTTGAACCTATTTAAAACATGTCATCAAAATTCTAAAATTAATCTCAATCAGGAAAAATTACTAACGATGTTCCATAAATTTTTTTTAAAAGTTTTTCTTATCTTTTTTTTTTTCGGTTGAATTTTGAATTTTAAAGAGTCGAAATTGAAGATAAACTATGTTTCAAAATTTAATTGTCATTTTTTTCGTGTTTTCTCCTCTTTTAAACCGTTCAATTAAGTGTAAATATCATGACTAGAGAGGCAGTGATGGACGTATCTTTTGTCGCTCTGACTGTAACTTAGGTACAAGCTGGCTCATTGGATTCCACACTCTCTCCTTTTTCTATTGTGTATCACGGATTTGTATTTTAAACCACCTCGGATACTATATCCTCTTGAAAATGAGAGTCGAGCACGCGAAATGGACATTTAAAGTGACTTTTATCTCCACGACAATACATCGGTGACACACTTAGCTACGGAGCTAACGTGCTAGCATCGTTCTCAAATGAAGATAGAAACAAAAGAAATAAACCCCTAACTGGAAGGATAGACAGAAGATCAACAATACTATTAAACCATGGACATGTAACTACACGGTTAAAAATTCTCAGCCTGGTAAGGCTTAACAATGCTGTTGCTAACGACGCTAAGGCTAATTTAGCAACTTAGCAGCCGGAACTCACAGAACTATGATAAAACATTAGCGCTCCACCTACGCCAGCCAGCCCTCATCTTCCCATCAACAGCCGTGCTCACCTGCGTTCCAGGACTTCATCCGTGGGTTTGGCGGCAAGCATCGGCTAGGCGTCTTCTATCAGGGTAAGTAGTCCTTGTTGTGTTGCTGTAAGTGTTGTACTTAGCCGCTAAGACACCGATCGATCCCACCTACAACGTTCTTCTTTGCAGCCTCCATTGTTCATTAAACAAATTGCAAAAGATTCACCAACACAGATGTCCAGAATACTGTGGAATTTTGTCGGAGAAAACAGAGCTTTGTGTGTTGTGTCCAATAGGGCCCAAACACTTCCGTGCATTTTATGACGTCACGCGCATAAATCATATCCAAAGGAGATTTTCAACCGGAAGTGTGGCGGGAATTTTAAAATTGCACTTTATAAGTTAACCCGGCCGTATTGGCATGTGTTGCAATGTTAAAGGCCTACTGAAAGCCACTACTAGCGACCACGCAGTCTGATAGTTTATACATCAATGATGAAATCTTAACATTGCAACACATGCCAATACGGCCGGGTTAACTTATAAAGTGACATTTAAAATTTCCCGGGAAATATCCGGCTGAAACGTCGCGGTATGATGACGTATGCGCGTGACGAAGTCAGTATAACGGAAGTTATGGTACCCCGTAGAATCCTATACAAAAAGCTCTGTTTTCATTTCATAATTCCACGGTATTCTGGACATCTTTTGCAATTTGTTTAATGAACAATGAAGGCTGCAAAGAAGACAGTTGTAGGTGGGCTCGATCGGTGTATTAGCAGCGGACTACAGCAACACAACCAGGAGGACTTTGTTGGAGCGCTAGCCGCGCTAGCCGCGCTAGCCGCCGACCTCACCTTGACTTCCGACGTCTCCGGGCCGCCAAACGCATCGGGTGAAGTCCTTCGTCCTTCTGCCGATCGCTGGAACGCAGAGTGAAATGACATAAATCACGGCTTCTTGGAGCAGGTGGGATGGAGTTTGCATGCCTTTTGCCACTGATTGGGCTCACCTGGAGAACTGAGGTATGCGGTCAAAGGTCAGACCGAGCATGAATATGTCCACTTGGTCAAGGTGCAGCGCACACTTCCAGATTATTCCACTAATCAACACTAATCTAAGTAACGTGTCGGATGATGGTGGGGGAAGGAACCCCCCGCCTGGTGATGTGGGCACATTATGTGGTGTGGGCAGAGTCCAGAGGCCCCGCTGGGACCAAGGCTCAGAGTGTGGAATGTTGACTATTTCCCCACAGGAAGTGGACCATGGACCCACACCCACATCTCTCCTTCACACGCCAAGATGGCCGACAACAGAGTGACTGCAAGAAAGCAGAGATTCTTTGATGTGACGAGGCAGCATTGTAGCCCTTTTATTAGGAACACCATGGTCCCTCTGTTAAACACCACTGAAAGGGGTCTTAGTAGAGATGTCCGGCCGATATTATCGGCCGATATATGCGTTAAAATGTAATATTGGAAATTATCGTTATCGTTTTTTTTATTATTGGTATCGTTTTTTTTTTTTTTTTTTTTTTTTTTTTAATTAAATCAACATAAAAAACACAAGATACACTTACAATTAGTGCACCAAGCCAAAAAACCTCCCTCCCCCATTCACACTCATTCACACAAAAGGGTTGTTTCTTTCTGTTATTAATATTCTGGTTCCTACATTATATATCAATATATATCAATACAGTCTGCAAGGGATACAGTCCGTAAGCACACCTGATTGTGCGTGCTGCTGGTCCACTAATAATACTAACCTTTAACAGTTAATTTTACTCATTTTCATTCATTACTAGTTTCTATGTAACTGTTTTTATATTGTTTTACTTTCTTTTTTATTCGAGAAAATGTTTTTAATTTATTTATCTTATTTTACTAATTTTTTTTAAAAGTACCTTATCTTCACCATACCTGGTTGTCCAAATTAGGCATAATAATGTGTTAATTCCACGACTGCATATATCGGTTGTTATCGGTATCGGTTGATATCGGTATCGGTAATTAAAGAGTTGGACAATATCGGAATATCGGATATCGGCAAAAAGCCATTATCGGACATCCCTAGGTCTTAGGATGCAAAACTTGCCTGATGGTACATGTTCTTCTGTATTTGGGAGCCCATAAGTCCTGGACTTACGGATTCTACAACTACTGGACATTTTAAATCAAACAATGGTGGTCATATTTATAAAACAATCCTTTTTACACACGTACACACACACACATATATATATATATATATATATATATATATATATATATATATATATATATATATATATATATATATATATATATATATATATATATATATATATATATATACATATATACATATACACACACACACATATACATATATATATATATGTATATATATACATATATATATATATATATATATATATATATATATATATATATATATATATATACATATATATATATATATATACATATATATATATTACAACAATTTACAATGTCCATATTACATGTAGTCTGCCATAATCAAGGATTAGATTAGAATATAATAAAAAGCTTTATCGACATTATATTAAATGCTTCATGATTTATGGTTGCCACTTCTGATCTGTGCTTTAAGAAAAATACAATTATTAGTAAATACTAGGGATGTCCGATAATGGCTTTTTGCCGATATCCGATATTCCGATATTGTCCAACTCTTTGATTACCGAAACCGATATCAACCGATACCGATATCAACCGATATATACAGTCGTGGAATTAACACATTATTATGCCTAATTTGGACAACCAGGTATGGTGAAGATAAGGTACTTTTTAAAAAAATGAATCAAATAAAATAAGATAAATAAATTAAAAACATTTTCTTGAATAAAAAAGAAAGTACAACAATATAAAAACAGTTACATAGAAACTAGTAATGAATGAAAATTGGTAAAATTAACTGTTAAAGGTTAGTACTATTAGTGGAGCAGCAGCACGCACAATCATGTGTGCTTACGGACTGTATCCCTTGCAGACTGTATTGATATATATTGATATATAATGTAGGAACCAGAATATTAATAACAGAAAGAAACAACCCTTTTGTGTGAATGAGTGTGAATGGGGGACGGAGGTTTTTTGGGTTGGTGCACTAATAGTAAGTGTATCTTGTGTTTATTATGTTGATTTAATTTTTTAAAAAAAAGAAAAAAAAAAGAAAAAAAAAGACGATACTGATAATAAAAAAAACGATACCGATAATTCCCGATATTACATTTTAACGCATTTATCGGCCGATTTTATCGGCAGACCGATGTTATCGGACATCTCTAGTAAATACTAAAACAAAACTATGGATAAATGTAGTCAGATAAGTCATGTAGCAGGTAAACACACTTTGTTCAAGATAAAACTAGGGATGTCCGATAATGGCTTTTTGCCGATATCCGATATTCCGATATTGTCCAACTCTTTAATTACCGATACCGATATCAACCGATACCGATATCAACCGATATATTCAGTCGTGGAATTAACACATTATTATGCCTAATTTGGACAACCAGGTATGGTGAAGATAAGGTACTTTTTAAAAAAAATAAAAAAATAAGATAACTAAATTAAAAACATTTTCTTGAATAAAAAAGAAAGTAAAACAATATAAAAACAGTTACATAGAAACTAGTAATTAATGAAAATTTGTAAAATTAACTGTTAAAGGTTAGTATTATTAGTGGACCAGCAGCACGCACAATCATGTGTGCTTACGGACTGTATCCCTTGCAGACTGTATTGATATATATTGATATATAATGTAGGAACCAGAATATTAATAACAGAAAGAAACAACCCTTTTGTGTGAATGAGTGTAAATGGGGGAGGGAGGTTTTTTGGGTTGGTGCACTAATTGTAAGTGTATCTTGTGTTTTTTATGTGGATTTAATAAAAAAAAAAAAAAAAAAAAAAAAAAAAGACGATACTGATAATTAAAAAAACGA
>NC_084735.1:9863413-9875913 GCF_033978785.1 Entelurus aequoreus
TGTATTTATAACACAATGTACAATCATGTAGTGAACACGCAAACACACACACACACACACACACACACAACACAATGTAAATCATGTACATGCGAGTGGTTTTGTGCTAAAATGTTGTCCGCTGTGCAGAATGTAAGATTTGATGTTTCACACCAAACCTTTACATTGTTGTAAAGTTGTGCTTGGCTTCCAGTTCCAAGGGAGTTGGTGTATAAACACAGGTGTGAAATGGCATACAAACACAGGTGTGAAATGGTGTATAAACACAGGTGTGAAATGGTTTACAAACACAGGTGTGAAATGGTATGCAAACACAGGTGTGAAATGGTATGCAAACACAGGTGTGAAATGGTATACAAACACAGGTGTGAAATGGTATACAAACACAGGTGTGAAATGGTATACAAACACAGGTGTGAAATGGTGTATAAACACAGGTGTGAAATGGTATACAAACACAGGTGTGAAATGGTATGCAAACACAGGTGTGAAATGGTATACAAACACAGGTGTGAAATGGTAGATAAACACAGGTGTGAAATGGTGTATAAACACAGGTGTGAAATGGTATACAAACACAGGTGTGAAATGGCGTACAAACACAGGTGTGAAATGGTGTATAAACACAGGTGTGAAATGGTATACAAACACAGGTGCGAATGGTATACAAACACAGGTGCGAATGGTATACAAACACAGGTGTGAAATGGTATACAAACACAGGTGTGAATGGTATACAAACACAGGTGTGAAATGGTATACAAACACAGGTGTGAATGGTATACAAACACAGGTGTGAAACAGAATGTTGTCATGACATGAATCCTCACTTGGATTGGGAACAATTGAGTACGCAAGTAGCACATGTGGCTAGTTTTCCTAAGATCTAGACAAGACATGGAGACACAAACAGGGTCTGCTATGTAACAAACATGGTCTGCTATGTAACAAACATGGTCTGCTATGTAACAAACATGGTCTGCTATGTAACAAACATGGTCTGCTATGTAACAAACATGGTCTGCTATGTAACAAACATGGTCTGCTATGTAACAAACATGGTCTGCTATGTAACAAACAGGGTCTGCTATGTAACAAACAGGGTCTGCTATGTAACAAACAGGGTCTGCTATGTAACAAACAGGGTCTGCTATGTAACAAACATGGTCTGCTGTGTAACAGACGGTCATGAAGTGGTTGAGTGGCCAGCAGAAAGAGGTCCTCAGCTATCAAACGCCCTCCCTTGACTTTGCAGTCCTTTTTAGAAAGACTTGTCTAGCTTCACTTGGGGTCCTTCAAGTGGTCTTGAGCTAAACGAGGTCAAACCCTCCTGTACAAAATGGACTACTAAGAAACTACATGAAGTTACACACATCCTTCCTAACAATCTAGGAATTTGTTTCATTGGAGCCGCCATTTCTCCCTGGAGTTGAAGGAACATCCTTGACAGGCAGACCTCCTCCAAGATGATGGCCTTCAGACTGGGACGGAGGTGGACTTGTCCCAGATGACAAAGGACATGGCGCTCGGGTTTGTTCTCATTCTTGAAGAGGTTCCAAGGTTCCTTACTGGTCTGCTTCATCCACACGGTTCCTTCAGTTCCAGTGTGTCGTAGTGGTGGTCTCATGCCAGGATGAGATGGTTGCTCCTCTCTCTCATGTCCACTGTGGGAAGGAGCTCTTTCCTCACAGGAGTCTGAGAAGGTAAGGCGCCACGTCTCCCTTTGGCCTTGAACAGGTCTGACACGAAGAACACCTGGGGGACACAAGTCAGACAAGGTCAGCATGAACTGATGACGTCTTCTTAGATAACCTGAACTTTGAGTGTCCTGAGAACTCCAAGCAGTAAAACCACAATGAAAGGTCAACTTTGGACTAAATCACCTTAGTCCTGTCAGTTGAATGGCTTCAAAACTGCAGTAGCTACAGTTTTTGTGCGTAGGTCAAGTTTGAGTAAAGCCTCCTCTGGGATGGAAACACTCACCGTGCAGTAGGCCACCAGGGCGCCCTGGACAAACCCGGCCAGGACGTCCGTGGGGTGATGCTTGTGGTCGGAGACACGGGACAGTCCGGTGTAGAAGGACATCATGATGAGAGTGAACTGGGTCAGAGGGCGCAGCAGCCGGGCTCCATGCCAGGTGAAACGTGACTGCAGGTACAACTGTTGTGAAGAGAGGAGACCCTTTATTTGGTGTGCAAGTCCTGCTGGGGTACAACATGTCTATGCTTACAAAGACCATGCTAGGGTACAACATGTCCACGCTTACAAAGACCATGCTGGGGTACAACATGTCCACGCTTACAAAGACCATGCTAGGGTACAACATGTCCACGCTTACAAAGACCATGCTAGGGTACAACATGTCTATGCTTACAACGACCATGCTAGGGTACAACATGTCCACGCTTACAAAGACCATGCTAGAGTACAACATGTCTACGCTTACAAAGACCATGCTAGGGTACAACATGTCCACGCTTACAAAGACCATGCTAGGGTACAACATGTCCACGCTTACAAAGACCATGCTAGGGAACAACATGTCCACGCTTACAAAGACCATGCTAGGGTACAACATGTCCACGCTTACAAAGACCATGCTAGGGTACAACATGTCCATGCTTACAAAGACCATGCTAGGGTACAACATGTCCACGCTTACAAAGACCATGCTAGGGTACAACATGTCCACGCTTACAAAGACCATGCTAGGGAACAACATGTCCACGCTTACAAAGACCATGCTAGGGTACAACATGTCCACGCTTACAAAGACCATGCTAGGGTACAACATGTCCACGCTTACAAAGACCATGCTAGGGTACGACATGTCCACGCTTACAAAGACCATGCTAGGGTACAACATGTCCACGCTTACAAAGACCATGCTAGGGTACAACATGTCCACGCTTACAAAGACCATGCTGGGGTACAACATGTCCACGCTTACAAAGACCATGCTAGGGTACAACATGTCCACGCTTACAAAGACCATGCTAGGGTACAACATGTCCACGCTTACAAAGACCATGCTAGGGTACAACATGTCCACGCTTACAAAGACCATGCTAGGGTACAACATGTCCACGCTTACAAAGACCATGCTAGGGTACGACATGTCCACGCTTACAAAGACCATGCTAGGGTACAACATGTCCACGCTTACAAAGACCATGCTAGGGTACAACATGTCCACGCTTACAAAGACCATGCTGGGGTACAACATGTCCACGCTTACAAAGACCATGCTAGGGTACAACATGTCCACGCTTACAAAGACCATGCTAGGGTACAACATGTCTATGCTTACAAAGACCATGCTAGGGTACAACATGTCTATGCTTACAAAGACCATGCTAGGGTACAACATGTCTATGCTTACAAAGACCATGCTAGGGTACAACATGTCCACGCTTACAAAGACCATACTAGGGTACAACATGTCTATGCTTACAAAGACCATGCTGTGCAGGTCATGTGCTACGCAATATGAGGACCCTCATTCAGGACTACAAGCCACTACTTTTTTCCCACGCTTTAAATCCTGCGGTTTATCAAACAACGCGGTTCATTTATGGATTTTTCTTCGCTAACGACGATAATGTTTCGTAGTCAACAGACCGTTTTCATAGAACCCCGACAGAAACACTTCAATGGTGTGTCATTGGTGCTGCAGGTTTACTATTGTACTTCCTCTTTCCTTCCTTGAAACAGAAGTATTTGTCCATAGCGTTTCTACTCGTACGGATCCCTCACGCATCACTCCAAGCAACGTTCGTAAGTTTTACAATATAACTAAAACAATTCTTACTTACTAAAGAGTCCCGTGTGTGATGTGTGTAGGAGTGTTGTCATGCATGTTTGTGCGTGCTATCGTAATGTTCTCAAGCAGGTGTCGTTAGCATGAGCTAATATGCTAACACGTGTCTGTGTTACTATTATTAAACTTACAACGGCATTCTTTTTGTATTGTTTCACTTTGTTATTGAGTCTGTTTAGCTGATTGGAGAGCTAGCATGCGCAGCTAGTGGGTCCATGACCATGACTTCTGCTTTGTTTGATCAGCCGTTTTACTGCCGTGTTACAGACACCGTGTGGAAATATATATATATATATATATATATATATATATGAGGCTGATAATGTGGTGTAAACATCTTTCTTTCCAAAATGTAGTCTGTAAAACAGTTAGAAGGTTGAACCTACCACCAGATAGAGTATGGTGTAAGTTAGAAGGAGGAACCTACCACCAGATAGAGCAGGGGTCACCAACCTTTTTGAAACCAAGAGCTACTTCTTGGGTACTGATTAATGCGAAGGGCTACCAGTTTGATACACACTTAAATAAATGGCCAGAAATAGCCAATTTGCTCATTTTACCTTTAACTCTGTTATTATTAATAATTAATGATATTTACACTTAATTGAACGGTTTAAAAGAGTAGAAAACACGAAAAAAATGACAATTAAATTTTGAAACATAGTTTATTTTCAATTTCGACTCTTTAAAATTCAAAATTCAATCGAAAAATAGTTTATTTTCAATTTCGACTCTTTAAAATTCAAAATTCAACCGAAAAATAGTTTATTTTCAATTTCGACTCTTTAAAATTCAAAATTCAACCGAAAAATAGTTTATTTTCAATTTCGACACTTTAAAATTCAAAATTCAACCGAAAAATAGTTTATTTTCAATTTCGACTCTTTAAAATTCAAAATTCAACCGAAAAATAGTTTATTTTCAATTTCGACTCTTTAAAATTCAAAATTCAACCGAAAAATAGTTTATTTTCAATTTCGACTCTTTAAAATTCAAAATTCAACCGAAAAAAAGAAGAGAAAAACTTAAAAAAAGAATTTATGGAACATCATTAGTAATTTTTCCTGATTAAGATTAATTTTAGAATTTTGATGACATGTTTTGAATAGGTTAAAATCCAATCTACACTTTGTTAGAATATATAACAAATTGGACCAAGCTATATTTCTAACAAAGACAAATCATTATTTCTTCTAGAATTTCCAGAACAAAAATTTTAAAAGAAATTCAAAAGACTTTGAAATAAGATTTAAATTTGATTTCAGATTAAATTTCAGATCCAAGATGGCTGCGCTTCAGAGCAGCGGCTTCGTGCGAGCGCTCCTGGAAGTGAGGGCAAAAATACCCCTCAATTCAGTCAATTTCATGGCTGGCTCACAGCGTGTTCACTCCGTGATCACTTACGACCGACTTACAATTCTGGATGTGGAGAGATCGGGCCATTTTGGGCTGATAGATGCGTGTACGATGGACCTGCTCGCTAGCCTGGGAATTCTTCGCGAGCTACATCCAGCAGTGGCCTTTGAAGCAGCGGCGTCGACTACCAGCGGAGACGGTCAGCGAAAGAGACGTAAGCGGTGCGCTCGGAAGCAGAAGCGGGGGTGTCGGGCGGGGCTAACAACAAAGCTAAATGCTTTGTTGTTAGCGGGGCTAACGAAAAAGCTAAATGCTAATCCACAAAGAAGCGCTAATAAGGAGTCTGTTAAGCTAGAACTAGCCAGCGCCAGGCTGGATAATCCCTGCACACATAGCAATTCTTCTAGAATAATATACAACTCACATAATGTTTTTTCTGCGTCAGAGGTGGACATGCATTTTACTGAGGTGGCAAACAATCTAAAAATTCCTGTCATATCAATTCCTAGATATGGTCGAAATTATTTAAAGTGCACTATGCATAATAAACGTAACATTATTAATATTGCTACTACGGATACTTTCAACAAAAACTCCTCAAAACAGCCCACTACCTATAATATGGGCTTTTTAAACATAAGGTCATTGTCTTCCAAAACGTTATTAGTTAATGAAGTCATCAGAGACAACAATCTTGATGTCGTTGGTTTAGCCGAGACCTGGCTCAAACCAGACGAATTTTTTGCGCTGGGTGAGGCGTCTCCTCCTGACTATGCGGGAACGCATATTGCCCGCCCCATTAAAAGGGGTGGGGGTGTTGCACTAATATACAACAAAAACTTTAGCCTTACCTCGGACCTAAATAATAAATATAACTCGTTTGAGGTGCTCACTATGAGGTTTGTCACACCGCTGCCTCTCCACCTGGCTGTCATCTACCGCCCCCCTGGGCCCTATTCGGACTTTATCAATGAATTTTCAGAGTTCGTTGCTGATCTAGTGACGCACGCCGACAATATAATCATAATGGGAGACTTTAACATCCATATGAATACCCCATCGGACCCTCCATGCGTGGCGCTCCAGACTATAATTGATAGCTGTGGTCTTACACAAATAATAAATGAACCCACGCATCGCAACGGTAATACGATAGATCTAGTGCTTGTCAGGGGTGTCACCACCTCTAAAGTTACGATACTCCCGTACACTAAAGTAATGTCCGATCATTACCTTATAAAATTCGAAGTTCGGACTCATTGTCAACAAACTAATAATAATAATAATAACTACTATAGCAGCCGCAACATTAATACTGCCACAACGACGACTCTTACTGACCTACTGCCTTCAGTAATGGCACCTTTCCCAAATTATGTGGGCTCTATTGATAACCTCACTAACAACTTTAACGACGCCCTGCGCGACACCATTGATATTGTAGCACCGCTAAAGCTAAAAAGGGCCCCTAAAAGGCGTACCCCATGGTTTACAGAAGAAACTAAAGCCCAGAAATTATCATGTAGAAAGCTGGAATGCAAATGGCGTGCGACTAAACTTGAGGTTTTCCATCAAGCATGGAGTGATAGTTTAATAACTTATAAACGCATGCTTACCTCAGCTAAAGCTAAATATTACTCAAATCTCATCCACCTCAACAAAAATGATCCTAAATTTTTGTTTAGTACAGTAGCATCGCTAACCCAACAAGGGACTCCTCCCAGTAGCTCCACCCACTCAGCAGATGACTTTATGAATTTCTTTAATAAGAAAATTGAACTCATCAGAAAAGAGATTAAAGACAATGCATCCCAGCCACAACTGGGTTCTATTAACACAAATATGACTGTATATACGACGGACATTGCCCTCCGAAATAGTTTCTCTCTCTTTGATGAAATAACATTGGAGGAATTGTTAAAATGTGTAAATGGGACAAAACAAACAACATGTTTACTTGACCCAATTCCTGGGAAACTTATCAAGGAGCTTTTTGTTTTATTAGGTCCATCAGTGTTAAATATTATAAACCTATCACTTTCCTCTGGTACTGTTCCTCTAGCATTCAAAAAAGCGGTTATTCATCCTCTACTCAAAAGACCTAACCTCGATCCTGACCTCATGGTGAACTACCGGCCGGTGTCCCACCTACCGTTTATCTCGAAAATTCTCGAAAAAATTGTCGCACAGCAGCTAAATGAACACTTAGTGACTAACAATCTCTGTGAACCTTTTCAATCCGGTTTCAGGGCAAATCACTCTACGGAGACAGCCCTCGCAAAAATGACTAATGATCTATTGCTGACGATGGATTCTGATGCTTCATCTATGTTGCTGCTTCTTGATCTTAGCGCCGCTTTCGATACTGTTGATCATAATATTTTATTAGAGCGTATCAAAACGCGTATTGGGATGTCAGACTTAGCCTTGTCTTGGTTTAACTCTTATCTTACTGACAGGATGCAGTGTGTCTCCCATAACAATGTGACCTCGGACTATGTTAAGGTAACGTGCGGAGTTCCCCAGGGTTCAGTTCTTGGCCCTGCACTCTTTAGTATTTACATGCTGCCGCTAGGTGACATTATACGCAAATACGGTGTTAGCTTTCACTGTTATGCTGATGACACCCAACTCTACATGCCCCTAAAGCTGACCAACACGCCGGATTGTAGTCAGCTGGAGGCGTGTCTTAATGAAATTAAACAATGGATGTCCGCTAACTTTTTGCAACTCAACGCTAAGAAAACGGAAATGCTGATTATCGGTCCTGCTCAACACCAACATCTATTTAATAATACCACCTTAACATTTGACAACCAAACAATTAAACAAGGCGACTCGGTAAAGAATCTGGGTATTATCTTCGACCCAACTCTCTCGTTTGAGTCACACATTAAGAGTGTTACTAAAACGGCCTTCTTTCATCTCCGTAATATCGCTAAAATTCGTTCCATTTTGTCCACAAGCGATGCTGAGATCATTATCCATGCGTTCGTTACGTCTCGTCTCGATTACTGTAACGTTTTATTTTCGGGCCTCCCTATGTCTAGCATTAAAAGATTACAGTTGGTACAAAATGCGGCTGCAAGGCTTTTGACAAAAACAAGAAAGTTTGATCATATTACGCCTATACTGGCTCACTTGCACTGGCTTCCTGTGCACCTAAGATGCGACTTTAAGGTTTTACTACTTACGTATAAAATACTACACGGTCAAGCTCCTGCCTATCTTGACGATTGTATTGTACCATATGTCCCGGCAAGAAATCTGCGTTCAAAGAACTCCGGCTTATTAGTGATTCCCAGAGCCCAAAAAAAGTCTGCGGGCTATAGAGCGTTTTCTATTCGGGCTCCAATACTATGGAATGCCCTCCCGGTAAAAGTTAGAGATGCTACCTCAGTAGAAGCATTTAAGTCTCATCTTAAAACTCATTTGTATACTCTAGCCTTTAAATAGACTCCCTTTTTAGACCAGTTGATCTGCCGTTTCTTTTCTTTTCTTTTCTACTCTGCTCCGGGGTGGACCGCTAGCCTGTCCATCAGATGGGGACATCTCTACGCTGCTGACCCGTCTCCACTCGGGATGGTTCCCGCTGGCCCCACCATGGACTGGACTTTCGCTGATGTGTTGGACTTTCACAATATTATATCAGACCCACTCGACACCGAGGATGCCGTTGTGGCTTGTACAGCCCTTTGAGACACTAGTGATTTAGGGCTATATAAATAAACATTGATTGATTGATTGATTGATTCTGCATATTTTCTAGATTTGCCAGAATAATTTTTTTGAATTTTAATCATAATAAGTTTGAAGAAATATTTCACAAATATTCTTCGTCGAAAAAACAGAAGCTAAAATGAAGAATTAAATTAAAATCTATTTCTTATTCTTTACAAAAAAAATAAAAAATACTTGAACATTGATTTAAATTGTCAGGAAAGAAGAGGGAGGAATTTAAAAGGTAAAAAGGTATATGTGTTTAAAAATCCTAAAATCGTTTTTAAGGTTGTATTTTGTCTCTAAAATGGTCTTTCTGAAAGTTATAAGAAGCAAAGTAAAAAAAATTATGAATTTATTTAAACAAGTGAAGACCAAGTCTTTAAAATATTTTCTTGGATTTTCAAATTCTATTTGAGTTTTGTCTCTCTTAGAATTAAAAATGTCGGGCAAAGCGAGACCAGCTTGTTAGTAAATAAATAACATTTAAAAAATAGAGGCAGCTCACTGGTAAGTGCTGCTATTTGAGCTATTTTTAGAACAGGCCGGCGGGCTACTCATCTGGTCCTTACGGGCTACCTGGTGCCCGCGGGCACCGCGTTGGTGACCCCTGAGATAGAGCATGGTGCAAGTTAGAAGGTTGAACCTACCACCAGATAGAGCATGGTGTAAGTTAGGAGGAGGAACCTACCACCAGATAAAGCATGGTGTAAGTTAGAAGGTTGAACCTACCACCAGATAGAGCATGGTGTACATGGAGAAGGAGGCGTGTCCAGAGAAGAACGACTTCCTGAGGAGAGAAAGAGGACTTTTAGATGATGAAGATGGTTCCTAGTCAAGGTAAGAGTACCTGGCTTCTTGGACTTTGGCCTCAGGTCCCTGACACACGTAGTCTGTGACGTAGCCCAGGGTGCAGTTGACGGTGGTCAAGTCTGGTTTGCAGACGTCCAGGAAGTGAGGACGCAGGCGGCCCACAGACACCTTGGCGATGTCGGTGAAAGACTGGCTGATGGCGCAGCCCAACACGAACACGCCCACTTGCTTGTAGAGGGCGGAGACGTAGGGATTACCCACAAAGGACTTGGAACCCTCGTTGAGGAAGTAGATCCGGTAGCTCTCGCCAATGATGATCTGATAGCAGGGGTCAAAGCGGTGGTAAAGGTATTCAGGGACTTGCAATACAGAAGTGTGGTGCTTTGTACTGTGACAGCAATGATTGACAACTCCACTTTAGGGGATAACACCATATCAGTATCAGTAGACACGCAATCGATATCAATACAACATGCCTTTGATATTGTGTAACCTGAAGTGGGTTGCGTGGACACTCGCTCTCTGGTAACCTAGCAACGCAGGAAGTGAGCACTGATCGGTGGGAGGGACAAGCTAACAGCCAATCAGGTGTCAGTATCAACTATCAACTTTGGTTTCGCCATCTTGTTGTCCGGCAGTTTATTCGTCGCACGGAGTGAGAGGAAAGAGTAAAAATGAGAGCTAAAAAAACGGTTGATAAAACAGGAAAAGTCTTTTTTTCAAAGGGACCGTAGTCAGACCAAGTAAGACCCCTTAGCCTTGCTCACCCTTTAGAGCACAGCCGCCACTAAACCTGCAGAAAATAATTCTTCTCAGGTGTGGATGTTGACATTTTCCCACTTTGCACTATTTTCTTACACTTTCTGAAGCATTTCTTACATATTTCTTATTTTGAAGATGTTATTGTTAAGTGTTTATTGTGATTTTAATTAGGGATGTCCGATAATGGCTTTTTGCCGATATCCGATATTCCGATATTGTCCAACTCTTTAATTACCGATACCGATATCAACCGATATATGCAGTCGTGGAATTAACACATTATTATGCCTAATTTGGACAACCAGGTATGGTGAAGATAAGGTACTTTTTAAAAAAAATGAGTAAAATAAGATAAATAAATTAAAAACATTTTCTTGAATAAAAAAGAAAGTACAACAATATAAAAACAGTTACATAGAAACTAGTAATGAATGAAAATGAGTAAAATTAACTGTTAAAGGTTAGTACTATTAGTGGAGCAGCAGCACGCACAATCATGTGTGCTTACGGACTGTATCCCTTGCAGACTGTATTGATATATATTGATATATAATGTAGGAACCAGAATATTAATAACAGAAAGAAACAACCCTTTTGTGTGAATGAGTGTGAATGGGGGAGGGAGGTTTTTTTGGGTTGGTGCACTAATTGTAAGTGTATCTTGTGTTTTTTATGTTGATTTAATTTATAAAAAAAAAAAAAAAAAAAAAAACGATAATAAAAAAACTGATACTGATAATTTCCGATATTACATTTTAACGCATATATCGGCCGATATTATCGGACATCTCTAATTTTAATAATTTGTAGACATTTTCACACTTTGCACTATTTTCTTACACTTTATGAACATTTCTTACATAGCCATGGTTTTTAAGATCCTATTGTTAAGTGTTCAATGTGATTTTAATACAAAGTACAAAAGCAGTGAAGTTGTCAGGTTGTGTCAATGCTAAATAAAAAGAGAATACAACAAATCCTTTCCAACTTATATTCAATTGAATAGACTGCAAAGACAAGATATTTCATGTTCACACTGACAAACTTTCTTTTTTTTTTGCAAATAATCATGAACTTAGAATTTAATGGCAGCAACACATTGCAAAAAAGGCCTTTTTACCAGTGTGTTACATGGCCTTTCCTTTTAACAACACTCAGTAAAGGTTTGGGAACTGAGGAGACACATTTTTGAAGTGGAATTCTTTCCCATTCTTGCTTGATGTACAGCTTAAGTTGTTCAACAGTCTCCCTTCTCATATTTTAGCCTTCACACATTTTCAATGTCTGGACTACAGACAGGCCAGTCTAGTACCCGCACTCTTTTACTATGAAGCCACGCTGTTGTAACACGTGGCTTGGCATTGTCTTGCTGAAATAAGCAGGGGCGTCCATGATAACGTTGCTTGGATGGCAACATATGTTGCTCCAAAAGCTGTATGTACCTTTCAGCATTAATGGTGCCTTCACAGATGTGTAAGTTACCCATGTCTTGGGCACTAATACACCCCCATACCATCACACATGCTGCCTTTTACCCTTTCACCCTAGAACAGTCCGGATGGTTCTTTTCATCTTTCGTCCACAGTTTCCAAAAACAATTTGAAATGTGGACTCGTCAGACCACAGAACACTTTTCCACTTTGCATCAGTCCATCTTAGATGAGCTCGGGCCCAGCGAAGCGTTTCTGGGTGTTGTTGATAAATGGCTGTGGCTTTGCATAGTAGAGTTTTAACTCGCACTTACAGATGTAGCGACAGACTGTAGTTACTGACAGTGGGTTTCCGAAGTGTTCCTGAGCCCACGTGGTGATATCCTTTACACAGGGATGTCAGTTTTGACGTAGTGCCGCCTGAGGGATCCAAGGTGTGTAATATTATGGCTTACAGGCAGTGATTTGTCCACATTCTCTGAACCTTTTGATGATATTACGGAGCGTAGATGGTGACATCCCTAAATTCCTTGTTGAGAAATGTTGTTCTTCAACAATTTGCTCAGGCAGGAGCAGTAGTAGCGGCAGGAAGTAGTAGG
>NC_084735.1:9880913-9884721 GCF_033978785.1 Entelurus aequoreus
GATGGTACATTAGTGATGTGACTTAAAGACAAGATGGTACATTAGTGATGTGACTTAAAGACAAGATGGTACATTAGTGATGTGACTTAAAGACAAGATGGTACATTAGTGATGTGACTTAAAGACAAGATGGTACATTAGTGATGTGACTTAAAGACAAGATGGTACATTAGTGATGTGACTTAAAGACAAGATGGTACATTAGTGATGTGACTTAAAGACAAGATGGTACATTAGTGATGTGACTTAAAGACAAGATGGTACATTAGTGATGTGACTTAAAGACAAGATGGTACATTAGTGATGTGACTTAAAGACAAGATGGTACATTAGTGATGTGACTTACAGACAAGATGGTACATTAGTGATGTGACTTAAAGACAAGATGGTACATTAGTGATGTGACTTAAAGACAAGATGGTACATTAGTGATGTGACTTAAAGACAAGATGGTACATTAGTGATGTGACTTAAAGACAAGATGGTACATTAGTGATGTGACTTAAAGACAAGATGGTACATTAGTGATGTGACTTACAGACAAGATGGTACATTAGTGATGTGACTTACAGACAAGATGGTACATTAGTGATGTGACTTACAGACAAGATGGTACATTAGTGATGTGACTTAAAGACAAGATGGTACATTAGTGATGTGACTTACAGACAAGATGGTGCATTAGTGATGTGACTTACAGACAAGATGGTACATTAGTGATGTGACTTAAAGACAAGATGGTACATTAGTGATGTGACTTAAAGACAAGATGGTACATTAGTGATGTGACTTAAAGACAAGATGGTACATTAGTGATGTGACTTAAAGACAAGATGGTACATTAGTGATGTGACTTACAGACAAGATGGTACATTAGTGATGTGACTTGAAGACAAGATGGTACATTAGTGATGTGACTTAAAGACAAGATGGTACATTAGTGATGTGACTTACAGACAAGATGGTACATTAGTGATGTGACTTGAAGACAAGATGGTACATTAGTGATGTGACTTACAGACAAGATGGTACATTAGTGATGTGACTTAAAGACAAGATGGTACATTAGTGATGTGACTTAAAGACAAGATGGTACATTAGTGATGTGACTTAAAGACAAGATGGTACATTAGTGATGTGACTTACAGACAAGATGGTACATTAGTGATGTGACTTACAGACAAGATGGTACATTAGTGATGTGACTTAAAGACAAGATGGTACATTAGTGATGTGACTTAAAGACAAGATGGTACATTAGTGATGTGACTTACAGACAAGATGGTACATTAGTGATGTGACTTACAGACAAGATGGTACATTAGTGATGTGACTTACAGACAAGATGGTACATTAGGGATGTGACTTACAGACAAGATGGTACATTAGTGATGTGACTTACAGACAAGATGGTACATTAGTGATGTGACTTAAAGACAAGATGGTACATTAGTGATGTGACTTACAGACAAGATGGTACATTAGTGATGTGACTTAAAGACAAGATGGTACATTAGTGATGTGACTTAAAGACAAGATGGTACATTAGTGATGTGACTTAAAGACAAGATGGTACATTAGTGATGTGACTTAAAGACAAGATGGTACATTAGTGATGTGACTTAAAGACAAGATGGTACATTAGTGATGTGACTTAAAGACAAGATGGTACATTAGTGATGTGACTTAAGACAAGATGGTACATTAGTGATGTGACTTAAAGACAAGATGGTACATTAGTGATGTGACTTAAAGACAAGATGGTACATTAGTGATGTGACTTACAGACAAGATGGTACATTAGTGATGTGACTTAAAGACAAGATGGTACATTAGTGATGTGACTTACAGACAAGATGGTACATTAGTGATGTGACTTAAAGACAAGATGGTACATTAGTGATGTGACTTAAAGACAAGATGGTACATTAGTGATGTGACTTACAGACAAGATGGTACATTAGTGATGTGACTTAAGACAAGATGGTACATTAGTGATGTGACTTACAGACAAGATGGTACATTAGTGATGTGACTTAAAGACAAGATGGTACATTAGTGATGTGACTTAAAGACAAGATGGTACATTAGTGATGTGACTTAAAGACAAGATGGTACATTAGTGATGTGACTTACAGACAAGATGGTACATTAGTGATGTGACTTACAGACAAGATGGTACATTAGTGATGTGACTTAAAGACAAGATGGTACATTAGTGATGTGACTTAAAGACAAGATGGTACATTAGTGATGTGACTTA
Source organism: Entelurus aequoreus (assembly GCF_033978785.1). NCBI lineage: Eukaryota > Metazoa > Chordata > Actinopteri > Syngnathiformes > Syngnathidae > Entelurus > Entelurus aequoreus. The sequence goes on from NC_084735.1 coordinate 9,883,177, forward strand.
CAGACAAGATGGTACATTAGTGATGTGACTTACAGACAAGATGGTACATTAGTGATGTGACTTACAGACAAGATGGTACATTAGTGATGTGACTTACAGACAAGATGGTACATTAGTGATGTGACTTAAAGACAAGATGGTACATTAGTGATGTGACTTACAGACAAGATGGTACATTAGTGATGTGACTTACAGACAAGATGGTACATTAGTGATGTGACTTACAGACAAGATGGTACATTAGTGATGTGACTTAAAGACAAGATGGTACATTAGTGATGTGACTTAAAGACAAGATGGTACATTAGTGATGTGACTTAAAGACAAGATGGTACATTAGTGATGTGACTTAAGACAAGATGGTACATTAGTGATGTGACTTAAAGACAAGATGGTACATTAGTGATGTGACTTACAGACAAGATGGTACATTAGTGATGTGACTTAAAGACAAGATGGTACATTAGTGATGTGACTTAAAGACAAGATGGTACATTAGTGATGTGACTTACAGACAAGATGGTACATTAGTGATGTGACTTACAGACAAGATGGTACATTAGTGATGTGACTTACAGACAAGATGGTACATTAGTGATGTGACTTACAGACAAGATGGTACATTAGTGATGTGACTTAAAGACAAGATGGTACATTAGTGATGTGACTTAAAGACAAGATGGTACATTAGTGATGTGACTTAAAGACAAGATGGTACATTAGTGATGTGACTTAAAGACAAGATGGTACATTAGTGATGTGACTTAAAGACAAGATGGTACATTAGTGATGTGACTTAAAGACAAGATGGTACATTAGTGATGTGACTTAAAGACAAGATGGTACATTAGTGATGTGACTTACAGACAAGATGGTACATTAGTGATGTGACTTAAAGACAAGATGGTACATTAGTGATGTGACTTAAAGACAAGATGGTACATTAGTGATGTGACTTACAGACAAGATGGTACATTAGTGATGTGACTTAAAGACAAGATGGTACATTAGTGATGTGACTTAAAGACAAGATGGTACATTAGTGATGTGACTTAAAGACAAGATGGTACATTAGTGATGTGACTTAAAGACAAGATGGTACATTAGTGATGTGACTTACAGACAAGATGGTACATTAGTGATGTGACTTAAAGACAAGATGGTACATTAGTGATGTGACTTAAAGACAAGATGGTACATTAGTGATGTGACTTAAAGACAAGATGGTACATTAGTGATGTGACTTAAAGACAAGATGGTACATTAGTGATGTGACTTACAGACAAGATGGTACATTAGTGATGTGACTTAAAGACAAGATGGTACATTAGTGATGTGACTTACAGACAAGATGGTACATTAGTGATGTGACTTAAAGACAAGATGGTACATTAGTGATGTGACTTACAGACAAGATGGTACATTAGTGATGTGACTTAAAGACAAGATGGTACATTAGTGATGTGACTTAAAGACAAGATGGTACATTAGTGATGTGACTTACAGACAAGATGGTACATTAGTGATGTGACTTAAAGACAAGAT
>NC_084735.1:9884741-9889741 GCF_033978785.1 Entelurus aequoreus
TTGTCATCTTAATAAATATCTATCTTTTGTTTATTATGCTAGTTGAAAATAATCAAAGGCAATTATCCACACATTTTTTATATTAATTTATTTTTTCAATTTCTCTTTTTTTCCCGTTATATTATGTTTTATATCTTCATTTCTATTATTTTTGTCATCTTAATAAATATCTATCTTTTATTTATTATGCTAGTTGAAAATAATCAAAGGCAATTATCCACACATTTTTTATATTCATTTATTTTTTCACTTTCTCTTTTTTTCCCGTTATATTATGTTTTATATCTTCATTTCTATTATTTTTGTCATCTTAATAAATATCTATCTTTTATTTATTATGCTAGTTGAAAATATTCAAAGGCAATTATCCACACATTTTTTATATTCATTTCTTTTTTCACTTTCTCTTTTTTCCCCGTTATATTATGTTTTATATCTTCATTTCTATTATTTTTGTCATCTTAATAAATATCTATCTTTTATTTATTATGCTAGTTGAAAATAATCAAAGGCAATTATCCACACATTTTTTATATTCATTTCTTTTTTCATTTTTCAATTTCTCTTTTTTTTCTCCATTATATTATGTTTTATATCTTCATTTCTATTATTTTTGTCATCTTAATAAATATATTTTATTTATTATGCTAGTTGAAAATAATCAAAGGCAATTATCCACACATTTTTATATTCATTTCTTTTTTCAATTTCTCTTTTTTTCTCTCGTTATATTATGTTTTATATCTTCATTTCTATTATTTTTGTCATCTTAATAAATATCTATCTTTTGTTTATTATGCTAGTTGAAAATAATCAAAGGCAATTATCCACACATTTTTTATATTCATTTATTTTTTCACTTTCTCTTTTTTTCCGTTATATTATGTTTTATATCTTCATTTCTATTATTTTTGTCATCTTAATAAATATCTATCTTTTATTTATTATGCTAGTTGAAAATATTCAAAGGCAATTATCCACACATTTTTTATACTCATTTCTTTTTTCAATTTCTCTTTTTTCCCGTTATATTATGTTTTATATCTTCATTTCTATTATTTTTGTCATCTTAATAAATATCTATCTTTTATTTACTATGCTAGTTGAAAATAATCAAAGGCAATTATCCACACATTTTTTATATTCTTTTTTTTTCAATTTCTCTTTTTTTCCCGTTATATTATGTTTTATATCTTCATTTCTATTATTTTTGTCATCTTAATAAATATATATATTTTATTTATTATGCTAGTTGAAAATATTCAAAGGCAATTATCCACACATTTTTTATATTCATTTCTTTTTTTCACTTTCTCTTTTTTTTCCGTTATATTATGTTTTATATCTTCATTTCTATTATTTTTGTCATCTTAATAAATATATTTTATTTATTATGCTAGTTGAAAATAATCAAAGGCAATTATCCACCCATTTTTTATATTCATTTATTTTTTCAATTTCTCTTTTTTTTCTCGTTATATTATGTTTTATATCTTCATTTCTTTTATTTTTGTCATCTTAATAAATATCTATCTTTTATTTATTATGCTAGTTGAAAATAATCAAAGGCAATTATCCACACATTTTTTATATTAATTTCTTTTTTCAATTTCTCTTTTTTTTCCGTTATATTATGTTTTATATCTTTATTTCTATTATTTTTGTCATCTTAATAAATATCTATCTTTTATTTATTATGCTAGTTGAAAATAATCAAAGGCAATTATCCACACATTTTTTATATTCATTTATTTTTTCACTTTCTCTTTTTTCCCCGTTATATTATGTTTTATATCTTAATTTCTATTATTTTTGTCATCTTAATAAATATATTTTATTTATTATGCTAGTTGAAAATTTTCAAAGGCAATTATCCACACATTTTTTATATTTATTTATTTTTTCAATTTCTCTTTTTTTTCTCGTTATATTATGTTTTATATCTTCATTTCTATTTTTTTTGTCATCTTAATAAATATCTTTTATTTATTATGCTAGTTGAAATAATCAAAGGCAATTATCCACACATTTTTTATATTCATTTCTTTTTTCAATTTCTCTTTTTTTCCCGTTATATTATGTTTTATATCTTCATTTCTATTATTTTTGTCATCTTAATAAATATCTATCTTTCATTTATTATGCTAGTTGAAAATAATCAAAGGCAATTATCCACACATTTTTGATATTCATTTCTTTTTTCAATTTCTCTTTTTTTCCCGTTATATTATGTTTTATATCTTCATTTCTATTATTTTTGTCATCTTAATAAATATCTATCTTTCATTTATTATGCTAGTTGAAAATAATCAAAGGCAATTATCCACACATTTTTTATATTCATTTCTTTTTTCAATTTCTCTTTTTTTTCCCGTTATATTATGTTTTATATCTTCATTTCTACTATTTTTGTCATCTTAATAAATATCTATCTTTTATTTATTATGCTAGTTGAAAATATTCAAAGGCATTTCTTTTAAACGTAACATATTCTCTTTATTGTTAACATTTTCAGAAAGAAAAATTACAGACAGTATTGTCAAACTGCAACATCAAACAGCAATATAAAAAAGTATAAAAAGGCAATGATGCAAATGAGAATGAACTTGTAATCCTGTGTTGTTGTTTTTTAAGTATTATATTTTCAACACGCTTCACAGGAGATAGATTTTTTTTTTTAACCTTTAGGGCTCCCGGGGACCAATCAAGGGTCAAGGGTCTCAGTCATTAAAATGTTGAAAATAAGTCAAAATATTATTATTATTTTTTTACAGTATATCTCTATATCAACTTCAGGTTGATATCAAGTAAAAAAAAAAAAAAACAGGCCTTTTTTTTTATGCCTTTTCTGTCAAAGACAACTTTGTTTTTTATAGTAAAAGTGAAATATGCACTATTTAGTCATTCCAGCCCTAAAAGATCAATAATGCAGGACACCATTGATTTGAATTCTTTAATATTTTTGAGTAATCACAGTGAAAAGATAAATAAAACACCACTAAATATATTTGGGATCCAAAAGGTCCCCCACTCATAAAGTGATACATTTTTATTATTATTATTTTTCTTTCTTTTCCCACTTAAATTACGAGTTTAACTTCAGATATATCTGTCCATTTTACGTTTGAACTATTATTTTGTTTGCTTTATGCTCTTTTGTCAAATAAAACTTTGATGTTTTTATATGGCAACCACACAATATATGCAATATTTTTTCCACATAAAACATTTTAAAGTGAATTTTTTTAAGTAATAATTCATTGTAACATAGATTTTTTTTTTTTTTTTTTTTTTTTTCTCAAGCAATGGCAAAAAAAAGAAAAATAAACAAAGACAAAAGAGAAAAAAAAACCAGCCTGCATGGCAGCTTTGTGTCAACATTGCAACTTTTTCTCGTTAGATTTCACCTCATTCCACTGTTTTAAAATGTTTTTTTTAATTTTTGCAATGCTATCAATTTTGCAATTTTTGCAGAATGTGTGGGGGGCCGGTAAACGATTAGCTGCGGGCCGCAAATGGCCGCACTTTGGACACCACTGCTGTATGTATATATATGTACAGTATGTATATATGTGTGTATACTGTATGTATATATGTGTTTATATGTATATATGTGCATATATATGTATATTAGGGCTGCAACAACTAATCAATTAAAATCGATTATAAAAATAGTTGGCGATTAATTTAGTCATCGATTCGTTGGATCTATGCGCATGCGCAGAGGCTACTCTTTTTGTCTTTTTTTTAAATAAACCTTTATTTATAAACTGCAACATGTACAAACAGCTGAGAAACAATAATCAAAATACGTATGGTGCCAGTATGCTGTTTTTTTCCCAATAAAATACTGGATAGGATAGAAATGTAATTTGTCTTTTTTATCCGATTATTAATCGATTAATCGAAGTAATAATCGACAGGTTAATCGATTATCAAATTAGTTGTTAGTTGCAGCCCTAATGTATATACAGTATGTGTGTATATATATGTATATGTGTGTATATATATGTATATGTGTTTATATATGTGCATGTGTGTATATAAATATATATGTGTGTATATGTATATATGTGCATATGTATGTATATACAGTATGTGTGTATATATATGTAAATGTATGTGTATATATGTGTTTATACATATATGTGTATATATTTGTGTATTTATGTGTGTATAAATGTGTGTATATGTGTTTATATGTATATATGTGCATATATATGTATATACAGTATGTGTGTATATGTGTATGTATATATATGGAAATGTGTGTATATATATGTATATGTGCGTATATATGTATATATGTGTATATATATGGAAATGTGTGTATATATATGTATATGTGTTTATATATGTGTATGTGTTTACATATATGTGTATATATTTGTGTATTTATTTGTGTATAAATGTGTGTATATATGTGTTTATATGTATATATGTGCATATATATGTATATACAGTATGTGTGTATATATATATATATAAATGTTTGTGTATATGTGTGTATACATGTGTGTATATATTTGTGTATTATGTGTGTATAAATGTGTGTATATATGTGCATATATATGTATATACTGTATGTGTGTATATATGTGTGTGTGTATATATATGGAAATGTGTGTATATATATGTATATGTGCGTATATATGTGTATATATATGGAAATGTGTGTATATATATGTATATGTGTGTATATATGTGTATGTGTATATATATATAGGTGTAGTAATTGTGTGTATATATGTGTTTATATGTATATATGTGTGTGTGTCTATGTGTTTATATGTATATATGTGCATATATATGTATATACAGTATGTGTGTATATATGTATATGTGTGTATGTATATATATGTATATGTGTGTATGTGTGTATATATATGTATATGTGTGTATAAATATGTATATGTGTTTATATACAGTGTGTGTGTGTATATATGTAAATGTATGTGTGTATATATATGTGTGTATATATTTGTGTATTTATGTGTGTA
>NC_084735.1:9894741-9902241 GCF_033978785.1 Entelurus aequoreus
GGATATTAGTACACTGTTATCTTGTCGTACAGGATATTAGTATACTGTTATCTTGTCTTAGAGGATATTAGTACACTGTTATCTTGTCGTACAGGATATTAGTACACTGTTATCTTGTCGTACAGGATATTAGTACACTATTAACTTGTCGTACAGGATATTAGTACACTGTTATCTTGTCGTACAGGATATTAGTACACTGTTATCTTGTCGTACAGGATACTAGTACACTGTTATCTTGTCGTACAGGATATTAGTACACTGTTATCTTGTCGTACAGGATATTAGTACACTGTTAACTTGTCGTACAGGATATTAGTACACTGTTATCTTGTCGTACAGGATATTAGTACACTGTTATCTTGTCGTACAGGATATTAGTACACTGTTATCTTGTCGTACAGGATATTAGTACACTGTTATCTTGTCGTACAGGATATTAGTACACTGTTATCTTGTCGTACAGGATATTAGTACACTGTTATCTTGTCGTACAGGATATTAGTACACTGTTATCTTGTCGTACAGGATATTAGTACACTGTTATCTTGTCGTACAGGATATTAGTACACTGTTATCTTGTCGTACAGGATATTAGTACACTGTTATCTTGTCGTACAGGATATTAGTACACTGTTATCTTGTCGTACAGGATATTAGTACACTGTTATCTTGTCGTACAGGATATTAGTACACTGTTATCTTGTCGTACAGGATATTAGTACACTGTTATCTTGTCGTACAGGATATTAGTACACTGTTATCTTGTCGTACAGGATATTAGTACACTGTTAACTTGTCGTACAGGATATTAGTACACTGTTATCTTGTCGTACAGGATATTAGTATACTGTTATCTTGTCGTACAGGATATTAGTACACTGTTATCTTGTCGTACAGGATATTAGTACACTGTTATCTTGTCGTACAGGATACTAGTGCACTGTTATCTTGTCGTACAGGATATTAGTACACTGTTATCTTGTCGTACAAGATATTAGTACACTGTTATCTTGTCGTACAAGATAATAGTACACTGTTATCTTGGCGTACAGGATATTAGTACACTGTTATCTTGTCGTACAGGATATTAGTATACTGTTATCTTGTCGTACAGGATATTAGTACACTGTTATCTTGTCGTACAGGATATTAGTACACTGTTATCTTGTCGTACAAGATATTAGTACACTGTTATCTTGTCGTACAAGATAATAGTACACTGTTATCTTGTCGTACAGGATATTAGTACACTGTTATATTGTCGTACAGGATATTAGTATACTGTTATCTTGTCGTACAGGATAATAGTACACTGTTATCTTGTCGTACAGGATATTAGTACACTGTTATCTTGTCGTACAGGATATTAGTACACTGTTATCTTGTCGTACAGGATATTAGTACACTGTTAACTTGTCGTACAGGATATTAGTACACTGTTAACTTGTCGTACAGGATATTAGTACACTGTTATCTTGTCTTAGAGGATATTAGTACACTGTTATCTTGTCTTAGAGGATATTAGTACACTGTTATCTTGTCGTACAGGATATTAGTACACTGTTATCTTGTCGTACAGGATATTAGTACACTGTTATCTTGTCGTACAGGATATTAGTATACTGTTATCTTGTCTTAGAGGATATTAGTACACTGTTATCTTGTCGTACAGGATATTAGTACACTGTTATCTTGTCGTACAGGATATTAGTACACTATTAACTTGTCGTACAGGATATTAGTACACTGTTATCTTGTCGTACAGGATATTAGTACACTGTTATCTTGTCGTACAGGATACTAGTACACTGTTATCTTGTCGTACAGGATATTAGTACACTGTTATCTTGTCGTACAGGATATTAGTACACTGTTAACTTGTCGTACAGGATATTAGTACACTGTTATCTTGTCGTACAGGATATTAGTACACTGTTATCTTGTCGTACAGGATATTAGTACACTGTTATCTTGTCGTACAGGATATTAGTACACTGTTATCTTGTCGTACAGGATATTAGTACACTGTTATCTTGTCGTACAGGATATTAGTACACTGTTATCTTGTCGTACAGGATACTAGTGCACTGTTATCTTGTCGTACAGGATATTAGTACACTGTTATCTTGTCGTACAAGATATTAGTACACTGTTATCTTGTCGTACAAGATAATAGTACACTGTTATCTTGGCGTACAGGATATTAGTACACTGTTATCTTGTCGTACAGGATATTAGTATACTGTTATCTTGTCGTACAGGATACTAGTACACTGTTATCTTGTCGTACAGGATATTAGTACACTGTTATCTTGTCGTACAGGATATTAGTACACTGTTATCTTGTCGTACAGGATATTAGTACACTGTTAAATTGTCGTACAGGATATTAGTACACTGTTATCTTGTCGTACAGGATAATAGTACACTGTTATCTTGTCGTACAGGATATTAGTACACTGTTAAATTGTCGTACAGGATATTAGTACACTGTTATCTTGTCGTACAGGATAATAGTACACTGTTATCTTGTCGTACAGGATATTAGTACACTGTTATCTTGTCGTACAGGATATTAGTACACTGTTATCTTGTCGTACAGGATATTAGTACACTGTTATCTTGTCGTACAGGATATTAGTACACTGTTATCTTGTCGTACAGGATATTAGTACACTGTTATCTTGTCGTACAGGATATGAATACATTGTAATAGAGGATGATATGTTGTTGTACATTCCCAGTAGCAGCTGACACACTCACTGCGCTAACGAGCCGTAACGAGCGGCGAGCAGCAGCGTTTTTGGGGAGGCATCAGGCAGGCGTCACACGGCTCATTAATCACACATGTTTGTTTGCTAAATGTCACGCCTCGCTGAGTCGCCGCCGCGGCAAACAAAGCAATCACGTCTGCATTAGCGGCCCAAAGGTCAAGTCGGTAAAAATTGCCAGAGAGATGGCGAGTGCTAACGTGCTAACGTGCTAAACTGTCCTGCAGAGTGTCGCATGATGAGGCCCATGAACTACACCAAGATGTCCGCCTCTTGGACCCGAAGCTCCCCCAGGACTCTGATCCAGACCAGGCGCAGCAAGTCCCCCGCATCTGGTAAGAAACTGAATACTTGACCTGCTGGAGTTGGAGGAAAAAAGGATGATTATTCTTGCTGATAGTCCTGTCGCCCATTCCAGTCTTGTGCAGGTCTACAATTGTGTCCCTTATCCTCCCTAACAGTCCTGTTGTCCATTGTAGTCTTGTGCAGGTCTACAATTGTGTCCCTTATCCTCCCAAATAGTCCTGTTGTCCATTGTAGTCTTGTGCAGGTCTACAATTGTGTCCCTTATCCTCCCTAACAGTCCTGTTGTCCATTCTAGTCTTGTGCAGGTCTACAATCGTGTCCCTTATCCTCCCTAACAGTCCTGTTGTCCATTGTAGTCTTGTGCAGGTCTACAATTGTGTCCCTTATCCTCCCTAGCAGTCCTGTTGTCCATTGTAGTCTTGTGCAGGTCTACAATTGTGTCCCTTATCCTCCCTAACAGTCCTGTTGTCCATTGTAGTCTTGTGCAGGTCTACAATTGTGTCCCTTATCCTCCCAAATAGTCCTGTTGTCCATTGTAGTCTTGTGCAGGTCTACAATCGTGTCCTTTATCCTCCCTAACAGTCCTGTTGTCCATTGTAGTCTTGTGCAGGTCTACAATCGTGTCCCTTATCCTCCCTAACAGTCCTGTTGTCCATTGTAGTCTTGTGCAGGTCTACAATTGTGTCCCTTATCCTCCCTAACAGTCCTGTTGTCCATTGTAGCCTTGCGCAGGTCTACAATTGTGTCCCTTATCCTCCCTAGCAGTCCTGTTGTCCATTGTAGTCTTGTGCAGGTCTACAATTGTGTCCCTTATCCTCCCTAACAGTCCTGTTGTCCATTGTAGTCTTGTGCAGGTCTACAATTGTGTCCCTTATCCTCCCTAACAGTCCTGTTGTCCATTGTAGTCTTGTGCAGGTCTACAATTGTGTCCCTTATCCTCCCTAGCAGTCCTGTTGTCCATTGTAGTCTTGTGCAGGTCTACAATTGTGTCCCTTATCCTCCCTAACAGTCCTGTTGTCCATTGTAGTCTTGTGCAGGTCTACAATTGTGTCCCTTATCCTCCCTAACAGTCCTGTTGTCCATTGTAGTCTTGTGCAGGTCTACAATTGTGTCCCTTATCCTCCCTAACAGTCCTTTTGTCCATTGTAGTCTTGTGCAGGTCTATAATCTTTGTCCCTTAACCTCCCTATTAGTCTTGTCGTCCATTCCAGTCTTGTGCAGGTCTATAATCTGTGTCCCTTAATTTCCATATTAGTCTTGTCGTCCATTCCAGTCTTGTGTGGGTCTATAATTATGTCCCTTAACCTCCTCAATTGTCTTGTAGTCCATTCCAGTCCTGAGCAGGTCTACAATCTTGTCCCTTAAACTCCCTAATAGTTTTGTAGTCCATTGCAGTCGTGTGCAAGTCTACAATCTTGTCCCTTAGACTCTCTGATAGTTTGGTAGTCCATTGCAGTCTGGTGCAGGTCTACACTCTTGTCTCTTTAACTATCTAATAGTCTTTGAGTCCATTCCAGTCCTGTGCATGTCTACAACCTTGTCCCTTAAACTCCATAATAGTTTTGTAGTCCATTGCAGTCTTGTGCAGGTCTTTAATCTTGTCCCTTAAACTCCCTAATAGTTTGGTAGTTCATTGCAGTCTGGTGCAGGTCTACACTCTTGTCTCTTTAACTATCTAATAGTCTTTGAGTCCATTCCAGTCTTGTGAAGGTCTATAGTCTTGTCCCTAAAACTCCCTAATAGTTTTGTGGTCCATTGCAGTCGTGTATAGGTCTACAATATTGTCTCTTTAACTACTTAATAGTCTTGTAGTGCATTCCAGTCTTGTACAGGTCTATAATCTTGTCCCGCCTTTAAACTCCCTAATAGTTTTGTGCTATATTGCAGTGTTGTATAGGTCTACAATGTTGTCTCTTTAACTACTTAATAGTCTTGTAGTCCATTCCAGTCTTGTGTAGGTCTATAATCATGTCCTTTAAACTACCTAATGGTTTTGTAGTCCATTGCAGTCTCGTACAGGTCTACAATCTTGTCTCTTTAACTACTTAATAGTCTTGTAGTCCATTCCAGTCTTGATCAGGTCTACAATATTGTCTCTTTAACTACTTAATAGTTTTGTAGTCCATATCAGTCTTGTGCAGGTCTACAATCTTGTCTCTTTAACTACCTAATAGTCTTGTAGTCCATTGTAGTATTGTGCAGGTCTATAATCTTGTCTCTTTAACAACCTAATAGACGAGTAGTCCATTCCAGTCTTGTGCAGGTCTATAATCTTGTCTCGTCAACTATCTAATAGACTTGTAGTCCATTCTAGTCTTGTGCAGGTCTATAATCTTGCCTCTTTAACTACCTAATAGACTTGTAGTCCATTCCAGTCTTGTGCATTAACTACCTAATAGACTTGCAGTCCATTCCAGTCTTGTGCAGGTCTACAATCTTGTCTCTTTAACTACCTAATAGTCTTGTAGTCCATTGTAGTATTGTTCAGGTCTACAATCTTGTCTCTTTAACTACCTAATAGACTTGCAGTCCATTCCAGTCTTGTGCAGGTCTACAATCTTGTCTCTTTAACTACCTAATAGACTTGCAGTCCATTCCAGTCTTGTGCAGGTCTACAATCTTGTCTCTTTAACTACCTAATAGTCTTGTAGTCCATTGTAGTCTTTTTCAGGTCTACAATCGTGTCTCTTTAACTACCGAATAGACTTGTAGTCCATTCCAGTCTTGTGCAGGTCTATGATCTTGTCTCGTTAACTACCTAATAGACTTTTAGTCCATTACATGTCTTGTGGAGGTCTACAATCTTGTCTCTTTAACTATCTAATAGACTTGTAGTCCATTGAAGTCTTGTGCAGGTCGACAATCTGGTCTCTTTAACTACCCAATAGACTTGCAGTCCATTCCAGTCTTGTGCAGGTCTATAGTCTTGTCTCTTTAACTACCTAATAGTTTTGTAGTCCATTGTAGTCTTGTGCAGGTCTACAATCTTGTATCTTTAACTACCTAATAGACTTGTAGTCCATTGAAGTCTTGTGCAGGTCTACAATCTTGTATCTGTAACTACCTAATAGACTTGTAGTCCATTGAAGTCTTGTGCAGGTCTACAATCTTGTATCTTTAACTACCTAATAGACTTGTAGTCCATTGAAGTCTTGTGCAGGTCTACAATCTTGTATCTGTAACTACCTAATAGACTTGTAGTCCATTGAAGTCTTGTGCAAGTCTACAATCTTGTATCTTTAACTACCTAATAGACTTGTAGTCCATTGCAGTCTTGTGCAGGTCTACAATCTTGTATCTTTAACTACCTAATAGACTTGTAGTCCATTGAAGTCTTGTGCAGGTCTACAATCTTGTATCTTTAACTACCTAATAGACTTGTAGTCCATTGAAGTCTTGTGCAGTTCTACAATCTTGTATCTTTAACTACCTAATAGACTTGTAGTCCATTGAAGTCTTGTGCAGGTCTACAATCTTGTATCTTTAACTGCCTACTAGCCAGTTGAGTATTGTTCAAAGAATGTGTTGATGTTGGCTGTTGTTGCATTCAAACATCTTTGCAAAATGGGAACTTTGATGCTCATGTATTTGCCAAGTGTGCACAGTAACCTGCGTGCAGCGCCACCTACTGTACACACAGTAACCTGCGTGCAGCGCCACCTACTGTACACACAGTAACCTGCGTGCAGCGCCACCTACTGTACTGGACACACATTTGCCTCTGAAATAGTCTAAATATTTTGGCTTTGAGTCACGTTGAAATGATATTTTCTGCCCTGCCAGAGTATCAGTGTCAGATTAGCCGGTTGCCATGGAGACAGCGCGTGACGGCGCATTGACGTCATCTTCTCACAATATGCTGGTGTTAACATGTGCAGCGTGTCGCGTCGTCAGGTGGTGTTAACGTGTGCACCGTGTCGTGTCGTCAGGTGGTGTTAACGTGTGCACCGTATCGTGTCGTCAGGTGGTGTTAACGTGTGCACCGTGTCGTGTCGTCAGGTGGTGTTAACGTGTGCACCGTGTCGTGTCGTCAGGTGGTGTTAACGTGTGCAGCGTGTCGTGTCGTCAGGTGGTGTTAACGTGTGCACCGTGTCGTGTCGTCAGGTGGTGTTAACGTGTGCACCGTGTCGTGTCGTCAGGTGGTGTTAACGTGTGCACCGTGTCGTGTCGTCAGGTGGTGTTAACGTGTGCACCGTGTCGTGTCGTCAGGTGGTGTTAACGTGTGCACCGTGTCGTGTCGTCAGGTGGTGTTAACGTGTGCACCGTGTCGTGTCGTCAGGTGGTGTTAACGTGTGCACCGTGTCGTGTCGTCAGGTGGTGTTAACGTGTGCACCGTGTCGTGTCGTCAGGTGGTGTTAACGTGTGCACCGTGTCGTGTCGTCAGGTGGTGTTAACGTGTGCACCGTGTCGTGTCGTCAGG
>NC_084735.1:9904741-9907241 GCF_033978785.1 Entelurus aequoreus
CGTGGCCTCGTCTCTCATAAGGATTGTGAACAATTGGCAACATTCTTGTATCGCATATGATATCACACACAAGTAAACACACCGCAGGACCGCTTGTATCGCATATGATATCACACACAAGTAAACACGCCGCAGGACCGCTTGTATCGCACATGATATCACACACAAGTAAACACGCCGCAGGACCGCTTGTATCGCACATGATATCACACACAAGTAAACACACCGCAGGAAAGCTTGTATCGCATATGATATCACACACAAGTAAACACGCCGCAGGACCGCTTGTTTCGCACATGATATCACACACAAGTAAACACGCCGCAGGACCGCTTGTATCGCACATGATATCATACACAAATAAACACACCGCAGGACTGCTTGTATCGCACATGATATCACACACAAGTAAACACGCCGCAGGACCGCTTGTATCGCACATGATATAATACACAAATAAACACACAGCAGGACTGCTTGTACCGCACATGATATCATACACAAATAAACACACCGCAGGACTGCTTGTATCGCACATGATATCACACACAAGTAAACACGCCGCAGGACTGCTTGTATCGCACATGATATACACAGATAAACACGCCGCAAGACCTCTTGTATCGCACATGACATCACACACAGGTAAACAAGCCGCAGGACCGCTTGTATCGCACATGATATCACACACAAGTAAACACGCCACAGGACCACTTGTATCGCACTTGGTATCACACACAGGTAAACAAGCTGCGGGGCCACTTGTATCGCACATGATATCACACACAAGTAAACACACTGGAGGACCGCTTGTATCGCACATTATATCACACACAGGTAAACAAGCCGCAGGACCGCTTGTATCGCACATTATATCACACACAGGTAAACAAGCCGCAGAACCGCTTGTATCGCACATGATATCACACACAAGTAAACACACTGGAGGACCGCTTGTATTGCACATTATATCACACACAGGTAAACAAGCCGCAGGACCGCTAGTATCGCATTTGATATCACACACAGGTAAACAAGCTGCAGGTTCCGCTCGTATCACTCATGATATCACACACAGGTATACAAGCTGCAGGACTGCTTGTATCGCACTCGATGTCACAAACAAGCAAACATGCCGCAGGACCGCTTGTATCGCACGCAATATCACACACAAGTGAACACGCTGCAGGACCGCTTGTATCGCACTTTACATCCAACACAGGTAAACGGGCCGCAGGACCGCTCATGATATCACACACAAGTAAACACGTCACAGGACTGCTTGTATCGCACGTGATATCACACACAGGTAAACAGGCTGCGGGGCCACTTGTATCGCACATGATATCACACACGAGTAAACACGCCCCAGGACTGCTTGTATCGCACGTGTTATCACATACAGGTAAACAGGCTGCGGGGCCACTTGTATCACACGTGATATCACACACAGGTAAACAGGCTGCGGGCCCACTTGTATTGCACGTGATATCACACACAGATAAACAGGCTGCGGGGCCACTTGTATTGCACGTGATATCACACACAGGTAAACAGGCTGCGGGGCCACTTGTATCGCACGTGATATCACACACAGGTAAACAGGCTGCGGGGCCACTTGTATCGCACATGATATCACACACAGGTAAACAGGCTGCGGGGCCACTTGTATCGCACATGATATCACACACGAGTAAACACGCCGCAGGACTGCTTGTATCGCACGTGTTATCACACACAGATAAACAGGCTGCAGGGCCACTTGTATCGCACATGATATCACACACGAGTAAACACGCCGCAGGACCGCTCGTATCGCACATGATATCGGTTCCTTTGGATGCGATCCCCTACATGCATTTTTGCTGGTATCCTGCTCTGAAGTGTTATTTTCCACAGTATCGTCCCTCGACAAGATGCAGTGGCATGAACGTGCTGGCAGAAATGTGAGGGCTGCACCCACTTTTGTGACACACACACACACACACACACACACACACACACACACACACACACACACACACACACACACACACACACACACACACACACACACACACACACACACACACACACCATCATTAGATCAGATCAGATGGTCATGTGACTCATGACCGTGACCTTTTCTCACGTCAACTCTCCCCACTAGAACATAAGGTGTTGTCTTCACACACACAACCTGCCCACTATCACTCAGTCAGACGGCGGGCACAGGAAGTGTTTCTAACACACACACACACACACACACACACACACACACACACACACACACACACACACACACACACACACACACACACACACACACACACACACACATTCTTGTATTTGTTACATTCTTGAGACGTGAGAAAAATGCCTCCCTCTTTAGGACCAGCCTTTCTAGATATATAAAGAAGTGTATTTACAACATTAATAATATATACATCCATCCATCCATCCATCCATCCATCCATCTTCTTCCGCTTATCTGAGGTCGGGTCGCGGGGGCAGCAGCCTA